>NW_010099657.1:26703-62369 GCF_000699245.1 Pterocles gutturalis | reverse complement strand
CGGACAGGGGAAATAGAGAGAGGTGTGAAGAGATCAACCACATAAAATGGCTTTAGACGACTTACAAGCAATAAAAGAATCCTGCTTCTAAAGATGTCTGATCTGTAACAGTAGAAATGACATAATTTTAAAAGAGAAAAATTCCAGCCCAGCTGGTAGTGTATCAGCCTGATGTTTGCCAGCTAAAAAGCACAAATCTGCAAATGGACTTGATGGTGGTTGAAGCAGAGTATACTGAAAAGTGGACAATGCTCAGAAAAATCAAGGTCAAACAGGAACATTTGTCTCAGGAAACAAAAAATGGTTCATTTGTTCCCTTGGTAAGAGATAAAATATATTAACAGGATCTATCAGTAGAAGTAAGGTATTAATGCAATCAGCTGGGTTTAGATTAAAGACAAATGCAGGACAAACAAGTACAACCGGATCCCATAAAAAAAAAAAAAAATCCAGTGGCTGGTGGTCTGATTGGATCTTCAGCTATTCTTGCAGGAGGGGAGAGAGCAGTTCTGTTTTATACAGAACACATGTAAAACTAATAATAATGCTTCTAGTAGGATTTGTATATTCCACTTTTTACTAAAAGTTAACACATTTGAATTTTGTGAATTTTTCCATAAGTGTAAGTTAAAACACTAATTTCCTTCCCTTTTAGCCTTGTGTGTATTTATGGATACAGTACATGAAGATAAAAAAGCCAATGGAACTATATTTGAAGTTATATTGTTCTACTAATATAGCCTGTACACTCACAAGTCATATATAAACCAACCCTTATTTCTGTGAACGCAGTAATTTACTTTGCACAATGAATTTTCTAACCTAAAGGGTAAACATGAACAGCTCAATTATTTGCTTTTCATTATCCACAGTATATGATTGATCAGCTAAGTAATTTGGTTTTCCTTTTTCACTGGATGACATTTTAAAGCATGGCAGTAAAAGGCACAACCCAATAAACAACAACACTTGTGTTTTGTGCACAGATATGCTGGATGATAAGCAACTTCTCATTCTCTATCTTCCTTTCACTCCTAACATTAAGAGATGACAATAAGTCAACTATCAGTTACGTAATTTATTCACGCTTGATACAACTATAAGAAAGATACAGGATTGCACGTTAGCTATCAACTACACATTAGTCTACATGCAAGAAGAATATCTCAATTTGTACTATACAAAAAGATAAAATGACATTATCATTAAAATGGCTGCACAAAAATGCACAACTGAAGCAAGGGGAGAAATACAACGTCTGGCTAATGTCACATCCAATACTGTTTTGCCTCATTAAGCACTCCCAACATCTTGGGGGCTATAAAGAAGTAAAAACAAATGGTCAAGTGATTTTTTTTCACAAACAGTTCATCTACCTATTACTAGTCCCATTCTGTGGAGATACGTACACATCCAGTGGAAGAGAAACCCATTTTACAGGAAGAAAAAAACATCTATGGTCTTATACTTTGATATTGGCACATACTTGTGCATAGTACATTTTTAGCACTGCAAGTTAGACTCAAATTCATTTGTAATCACACACGTGTGCTAACTGAACAATATATACAAGTTAATGATTGACTGCATGGCATTGTGAGGAAAGGGAAGAGAGATTAAAACAGTTGTTGGAAATAAGGACATAACAGGCACGAAGCAAAAAACGTTTAGATTCCTTCATATAAGTATACTTTGTGAGGAACAGTAGTATTTAATTTAATTACTATTTAATTTAATTGTCCATTCAAACATATTTTAAAACTGTTTCTTTATACTGGTAAAAATAGCTACTGCTCAAACCTTGCTATAGTGCACTGGACTTGGCTGCATGCTACGAACTCATAACAAGCACCCTTCCAAATCAGAGGGGAGAATAGAGGGCAACAACACCTCTCCCAGCTAAGAGTCATCTGTGGAGTGTTTTTTTTTTAATTCACTTATTTATTTAAAAAACACTACAAATTGTAAGACACTGGGATATCACAGTGATATAGACCATGCCTTTATCTGATACAGACAAATCTGGAACATTTGGAATCCTAGTTTGTGTTTGAAGCTGAGGATATTCAGAAACAGGAAACTGTGATAAGAAAAATTAGTAGAGGAACACCAAACAGAAGAAAAAAAAAATCCCTTTCCATACAATTGCTACCATTAATATATTTTAAGACCATGATCTAGGCCACCTTCCTGCAGAAGGAAGTTTGTGCTAAGAAGTGGAGGTCAAGCCTAGAGTGACACGGTTCACTGAAAGACCAAATAGAGGTTTACATATTTCCTTTATGGCTGCTGGCACCAGTTTTGGCCTAGAAGCCTCTAACGAACAAAGAGAGCTCTGATCCCTCTGGAGCCATTCATATGTGATTAAGATGCAACAATACAGCACTTTGATCCACTGAGCTACAGAAGGATTGGATGTTTCCTGAAGGAGTCATTTCGGGTGAAAAGGGAAGAGAAGAAAAGAAGGGAATTTTCCCGATCAGGTCAGTCTCACTGAGACAGCACTCTTCTTATATCTGACGTGCATTGTACTCTCTTGAGAGTTCTGAAGCTTTGGAAAGATGACGGATGACTGAGGTATGGAAAAGAGGAGCAAACTGTGGTAGCAGTGTCTCAAGTACAAAGAATAAATTTATCTTTTCAAAGATGGAATAAGATCCATTTTCAAGAGAAGAAATTGAGTTAGCTGTTGCAAGCCATACTGCAACAAAAGAAGGACATACAAGAGATAAGGATTACAGCAAATTGGATGGCATCCTTCATAGATATGTTTGAAAATATTACAGTACCATAGTCAAAAATACACACTTCCTCACTCTGATGGAGCTGAAAATAGCAGTAGATGTATGGGTAGGTCTACTAAAAAAAAAAAAAATCTCAGAGAATGAACACCTGGTTCCTTGAAAGTAATCTTTCTATCTTGACACCAATATACTTCACATAACCCAAGAGAATTAAAGGCCTGTTTGAAGTTAGAAGAGCACGCACATGACACACCATTTGGAGGGGTATTTACTTTTTTCAACAGACATAAGTATTAAGCGCAGGTGATGGATTCAGATCCGCAGGAATGAATGGAGGCTGGAATGTCTAGACAACCAGGAAAGCATAACACAGGTGTGACAACTCTGCTCGACTATCACATTCCAACATTTTCAGTATAAACCAAGTAACTTCCATCATCTGTTGATATAAAAGCAGAAGAGGGAAAACATATTTGGCTTTGTCTACTACAAATGTCTACGCCTAATAATTTACTTTGGAAGCTAACTCTCCTTTTCATATTTGGGTTGGATGCTTACAAGTCCACCTAGGGATGGCTCAGCTCTCTGGCTATCCAGTACAACAGCTTTCAGTTCAGAAAACACTTTAAATTCTCCATCACTGGTTTAGCCAGATTGCTTATACTTGAATGCTTTTTATGTGTCTGTCCTACGCAACAGCAGGTGATTCTTTTGCTCAAGAGAAAATCTTTGTATTTGACATTTACACTCTAAATTCTTGAATCCCTTGCCAATGTATGTGTACTACGATTCCTCATGTACAAATCAAGGAAACCACACTATATTTTCTCAGATGACTTTTGAAAACCAGCAACTACATAGACCTGCACTGGTAACCAACTACCAAGAGCAGGAAGGTTGACGTGAAAGCAAAGGGAATCAACAAGGTAGTAGCCCCAAAACTAAAATCTATTGTCAGTATCTGCAATAAAAGGGGGGTTGCCACCAATACTGTACCATGAAAGAGACTACCATCCTGTATAAACTACTCAGTTATATAGTGCTATAATGTCAGATGCATATTAAATAAATCTTGAACTACTGTGTTTCTGTTGATAAGTAAGGCAATTAAAAGGTATCTGCTCCTTAAAGCAGTACCATAGAAAAAAATACACGGAACAAGCATTTTGCATCTCTGTGTTAATTCAATATCAATAAGGAGGTTTCCTCCAATTCTAAAAAAAAAGTAGTTCACAGGAAGAAGATGAGATTTGCTTTGGAAAGCTCAACTGCAGCTTACACTTAAGGACTATATGGCAAGCGATTTACGCACAGTTTATGTGTTTTGGAGTTGAAGTTACAGAAAGGGAAGTTTTATTTTCCCTATCACACATCTGCAGTATAGCATGTTCAGCAGACAGCTTATCACTAAAATCTTCAATAATTAGTGTTTGATTATTCCTGTCCTAATTTCTTCTGCTTCACAAAAGATAATATCATATTAATATTTTAATTTTCATCAACTAATTAAAAACGTATTAGAGCACATTTGCTATTACAAATCCATGAAATGCAGACAATTTAACAGATTAGTAAAAATTAACAAAGACTAGCACAAATACAATTTTGGAGACTACAGAACTGTAGACAAGACATCAGTCCCTTTGGAAAACTAACAGTGGGTTGTTAGGACTGACTCGCGAGTTACCAGAGAGGCAGGTAACTCCCATCTCCCATGACACTTACAAAGTCACAGTTCATTATACTACTGGTAAGAGCACAACCTAGTCTGACAGACCAAAACAACTTACTGACCTTAGTTAGAATTAACAACAAAGGAGCAGAATTTAATGGCAAGTACGCAGTCGGGCCAGCTGTTAACTACTGCCAGCCTGCAACTGGATGTAGTGACACCTGTGCTTTTGAAACTCACCCTATGGCCATACAGGGGTGAGATGTTCGGCAGCGGTACTGTGACTACTCTTCTTCACCTTTATGAGTGTTCCACTTTTCAGAGTTTGCACTGCAAAAGTACTCCACATGTCATTGTGTGACAATTCATAACCAATAATTTCATTCTATTCTGGGTTTTGGAAAGTCTTCTTTGTTCTGTTCTGGTGACTAAGAAACTGATTTTTTTGACATTAGCTTTCAAAGAAAAAAATGCACTGTCTTAAAGGTTGTTGCTACAACAATAATTCAATTGTCTTCTGGGTACTGGTGTATTGCAGCTTTACAGTTATGCCTAGCTTCTTGATCAGGCTTTGCCAGAAAGCCCTGCCACTTCCTTCCTGCTTTAAGTTCAAAGTCAAAGTCATAGCAAACTTTTGACTGAACTTATCTAAAACACTTGTGCAGGGTAGAGTTTGCCCAGGGCAAATGATCACCTTGTTTGGTTTGACTGGCCAGTTGGAACAAAGGGGGCAAACTTTCTTTGTTTTCACTGGCCATGAGCTCAGTCTGTTTCATTTGCTCTTCAAACTTCACTGTAGCAGTAGAGCTGAGCATGTCATTCATGGACAAAGGTGAATGCTGCAGGACTGAAGCTCTCCACAAATGCATGGTGACTGGAGCTCCAGTTGTGGGCATACATCAAAATTAAGTCAAGTTTGACCAGCAGAAATGGAAGTAAAAAGAGCTAAGGGGACTAAAAAGCCTGGGTTTTTTTAATAATGTTTTCTCTCTTCCCTAATTCATCTCAAAAGAGAGCCCAGGAAGTCAGAAAGAGGTAAAGAAACGATGAAGGACAGGGGTAACAGGCAGCGAAAGAAAGATATCCTCCATCAGGAACATGCCAAGACAAGGGGAAAGACATAGAAATTAAAGCAGAAAGTTCAGATCACTAATAGTTTCAGATTAATTTTGTTTATTGGAAATTGGAACAGGCTGATACGAGGTATTAATGTATGAGAATTCCACCTTTCACTATGGCTACTTGTCTCCAGTGTTTCCCATTCATTTCACAAGTCAGCTGAAAGCTCTTATTCCATAAAGCCCATATTTTGGGACACAGTCCAGAGGCAGAAAAAAACAATTGTATTTTGCAAGTGGTACTGAGGTCTTAAAAGAATACCATACCACTCCATATCTTTCAGAGCCACCTTAATCTGGAAAAGCTTCAACATGGGCAGAGTTTTAATGATTCATGCTCATTCAAGAATGCCACTACCAACTGCAAATCACTTTATTATTCATGTTAGTTCAACAATACAACTATGAGTTGCAAATCATCATCACGACACTCCCTGAAAGCATGGCTAATAAAACAACATGGTAACACTTACCATCCTCATACCCAGTTACAGGATCTACTATTCAGCTGACAGAATATTCAGAATAATAGAGAGAAGGTAAAACATTCAAAGCATGCCTTCAATAAAATTAAAATTAATATTTTGTAATTTTTTTCTTTTTTGGAAACACACAACCCATGAGCACTATTTACTGCTATATTGCTTTCTTTCACTTTAAGGGTACATCTACTTCAGATATCACTTATGCAGGCATAAATAAACTCTCAATTGATACAAATTATGATAGGGACACCAGATCTCTTTCTCAAAGAGAATTGTTGGATTCTAGAAGGCTTTTGGGCAAGAATACCATCTGATGTTAGAGATATGAATGAAGGAAATGTCATATACCCCTGTGAGCTAAATAAGTATTATTTTCTCAGTTTTACAGATCGAAAGCTGGAAGTAGAGATTAAAATTCTCAAATTGACAAGTTATGTCATCACGTGCTTGATTGCCAGTTGTGAGCAGTCCCACTCAGGTGAGTAAATACTTCACTTCTGACTTGCAAACAATTTTTTCCAATTCTTCCCACCCACCCCCATTATGTTGGAATAAGCTCAGCCACGTAATGGCTAGCCAGAAGAAAAACAACACTTTTTAGGAACTGACACCAGCACAGACTTGTTCTTTTCCAAGTCTGTGCCTTGGAGAAGTTTAAGAAACTTGTCATTTCTACACAGAAACTGTCTCCTAAAATAGTCTAAAATAGATTCACTTACAAATGGGCTCTGGCAGCACCTGGATCTGGCACATCTTGTGACCCCAAAAAGGGAACGAGACAGGTGAGTTGTTAAGGAGATGTGACATGTTTCTAGTCTTTCCTTAGGTTCTTGTCTTTTTGGAAAACATGGGGAATTATTAGTGCTCCTCATCTAGCTATTCAGTAAATTCTTTATAAATGAGTGAATACATCCAGGCTCTCAGTCAGTTAACTAGCTGAAAGTTAGACTGCCAGGCAGGTAACAACAGAAAAAGGTGTAGAGGGCTGGTTTGCTCCAAAGACAAAGACAACTTGTCTCCCTTTAAATCGAATATTGAGAAGCAGTAAATCACAATCATTTAGAATTATGGAAAATTTAGAATTTTTTGACTAATCTCTTTACGAGTATATATTAGGGTTGTAAATATGTTGTAAATACATTTTAAATACAGTAACTTTTCTTATCCACATCTCTTTTTCACATTGCTGTGATACGACCATATAAAGTGCTAATTTTCTTTCCAGATAAGTTTGAATACACAAGTTCAAGGGGTTTAAAATAGAGTAAGACCAAGTTTATACAAATGATGTTTTGTTGGCAAATATATCTCTTATTTTTATGGGTAAATCTATGGATAGAGAACTGCAATGTGCTGAACAAATTTTGGCCCATTTCCCCACATTTACAGCTGTTTCAGAGTCCCAGTGGTATGTATTTACCACACAAATAGCTGTTCAAAATACAACTCAGATTTCTGCTTGGCACAGAGCCAAGTTGACAAGATACTGAAGCCTATTAAGAGTGCATCATGACTGTGAATTGAAGAATCCTGTGGAACCATAAACTGTCTAGAAAGAAAATGAGAAAAATAATAAAATTTGATCAGAAGGTTAATATATTTTTATTAGTGCCTGGCAGCAGACAAGTAATAGACCATTTAAACGTGTACAGCAATATAAGTGACTTGTGTCAGACGCATAGTGGTGAAAAAGTCTGCAGACAGTAGAGTATTTATAGCTAATTAAAAAAAAAATTTAAAAAAAAAGAACCTGACTAGACTTAGCATAGATTTTATCTGTATTTCTCAAGTTGATATTATCCGGAATGTGGAGATTCTTTAAAGGAATCAAAACATTACCGATTGCTTCGAGGCGATCAATGACAATAATTACATTGCAAGCATTGCTGGGAAACTACAATTCCCACTTTAAAATCTCAATCTAAAAAGCTCAAAACAAAACTCTCCCCTCAACAAACTCTGTCTAAACAAGGTAAAAATAGCTGTTCCACGCACAGAAAATATACCCATTCCAAAAGATGAATGTTGGAACCTACAGCTATGTCTCTGTCAGTAGCTGCAAAAGGGGATATTTCAAAGTATGTCTGGCCCATTACTCAAGAATTTTACAGCAAGTCTCAGAAATAAAATTACTACTTTTTTATAATAATTATAAAATGAGTATAAAGTATTTTGTACGTTAGATTTTATATTTCCTCAAACACTTAAGTCCTGAGAAGCCAGATTTTATGGTTGTAGAAAGTCTTTTATTTAAATACCGAAAAGACTGTAAAAAATCAATGATATTTAAGAAGGTCCAGGCTCTTTTTCTGGCTTTCCCTTTATGCTCTGTGACACTACAAATTTAATATTAATTAATTTTAGCTACTAACACATTTGAGAGTTTGTGGATGAAGAGTCTACGAACACAACTGAAGACTCTCCATGTAAATACAAACAGAAAGTCAGAATATTAGCTCAATATGGAAATATTAATGGTACGTTTTTTGTCCTCCTCCCCCACCAAAATGGTTTTATTGTTTACTTGTTAAGATATTTATATATATTTATAAAGAATTTAAAGATAGAAAGGAAAAAAATTGAAGAAAAAATAGAAAATAAATATGGCCTGTTTATCCCTCTTCATTCCTTCCCTTTCTCCCCTCAGTCAAGTGCCTTTCCTATGCTTACCTTGCTCTCTGATCTTTCAAATCCACCCAAATGGACAAGAACCATCTGCTGCAGCAACACAGCCCACAAGGCCAGGAATAGCATGGAGAACCACAGCATCACTTACCCACAGGCTGTTTTCTCACAACTGCTGAAAATGTGTCCAAGAGCCAGGTCATACTGCCTTCCATCTCCCACAGAACAGATTGCAGTGACTCAGGATCCTTCTGGGTCACAAGAACTCTGCTGGGCCAACCTGCTGCTGCTGTACACAGAACTAATTCACCCCTCTTACGGCCACTCCGCCAACTGTATTTTCACATTATTTAAATGTGTTCTGGCAGACAGCTATGACAAATAAGTGCCTTTTAGCAGAAACTTTGGAACATTCAATGAGAACAGATGCACAATTCAGTTGAACACCGGACAACTTGTTTTTGTTAACTTATTTTTTAAATGATGCTTCATCAAACTACACCAAACGCTATAGTAGCATCACATAAATACATTTTATTTGCATTTCTTGAAGACCTCTTAGAACAAAACTTGGAGTCCTAACACCTTGCTATACTAAAGCTATGGTTATTTTAGTGATTTTATTAATCGGTTCTAGGTCAGTAAAGCATGCACACATTTATGTGAGTTGCCTTCACAGAGGAGAGAGGTTACTGACAGAGAGAGAACATTTTTAAATAATAAAAATGAATAAACTCCACAGCAGAATAACTCAGAATTATAATGTTTGCTTCCTTTTTGTTTCCTGCTTAACTATGTAGCAGAACTTATTTTGGCAATTAATAGTAAGAAAGATGTTTATATCCTGAGTTTCCCTTATGTTCTCCCCATCCTCTCCCTCAACACACACACAAAGAAGACAAAGAAATGAACCAAACTGCAAAAAAGTCCAAATAACTGCTCAAATAGTTTTGAAACCATATTCTTAAAAAAGATCAAGGTACCACATGAAGTCAACAGAGGGACTTTCCTACCGCTCTTTTATATAGAAGCAACTGAGATATGAAATCTTCTTACAGAAAGACAGCTATAATAACCAAGTTAAATAGCATTACCTTTCTTTGGTGTCATTCCTTGTGTTCCTTACGCTAACTGTTTCACTACAGTCTCTCTCTGCTAATACTCTAATGATGGCAGTATCAAAACTGCACTGAGAGCATCTGATACAAAGCAATACCATGACTACCTAGTATCATAAACATTGCCTATTTTTCCAATTAAAAATATGACTAATAGTTCCACTAAAACTTTTGTATTAAACTAAAACAAGTTGGAGATACATGAACTGAAGCACAGGAACAATGAAATGCCTTGCTTCACTACTGTTAAAAATATTTTAAAGCCAGTATAAAATTCTGGAACACCACAGCAAGGCAGCAGAACCAAGCTTATTTCAATACCACATCACCACTAACAACAGCTCAAGAATCAGAAAAAGGAGGCAAGGAAAAAAAAAACAAACAAGGAAACAATTTCCCCAAGCATTTGTGATGTCTGCTAAAGGAAAGAAAGAAGGTGACTGGTAGCATCAAGATAAGCAATAAATAAGAGTCCGGGAAGTCACCATTTTGGGACCACCTCCATTGCAAATTACTTTACTCTTGAAAGGAGTTCCAGAAGTTCCAAACACAGAAGTGCTTGCAAAAACCACTGACAACTTTGCTGGCTGCTACTCAGGGTTTTTTGCTGTTGACAGGTGTTTCCTTAACAGCTATAAGCAATATAGCAAAGTTGATTTGTAGACTGAAAAAAAGATGAAGACTTGAAGCATCGCTAGCTGACCTGAACACAAATGTCAGGAAATATGGGAAAAGCTCTTCATCTGGGACAAGTGAGAAGAAAAGCACAGAGAAGGTCATAACGTTAGACGACAATGTTGTTGTTCCAACCCAGAGCTCTGTGATCCTTCAACACTACAAGGTACCTGTCTCTTTAATGACACCAGCTTTCTCCTTTCAAAGATAAAAATAATTTGGTGCTAATGACAACAGAAGTTTAATTTCTGTGCTTACAAATCAACCAAATACCATGGGCTACAAAGTAAGAAACTCTTAGACAACGGGATGCAAGCCAGAAGGAAGTGCTATTAATCTGTTTGCTGCAGCTGGTGGCTCTTCCTGCTTCCCATACTGGAGAATCAGGATGAGACCTTGTTTACCCCAAGACTACCAAGGGATGCAGAAAGGGAGAGCGCAACACAGCATGCAGAAAAAACAGACAGATACTATGCTACTCAAGCAATTCTTTCTGCATACTGGCTTTCTGTATCTATAGACAGGTATCTCAAGCTCAGAGGAGTTCATTTTCTGTTTTGAAGGCCCTGATGCTCCAAAGCAGACTGAAAATGGATGCTGAGTCTCAGTAACTACCATAAATGCTGTAGCAATGAAGGAAGAATTGTTCATAGAGACCATGTCCTTCCCTGTTCCCTTTGAGGGCAACTACAAGTCCAGCTGCAACCATTCACAGGGAAAGCTCTGCCAGGTTATGCTTGCTTACAAACTGCTCATGCAACACCAATATGACTGAGTGTAAAAGCTCTCAACTGAAAATAAAGAGCTCTTAAATGTCACCCTGAAGAGACTGGGCTTTTTCTGATGGGAATATCCCCATGGAAACTCCCCCAAATCTCATACATAAGACCACATCTTTTTAAACTAATAGTTTATCACGCTCATGTAAATTATTTGCACAGAAAAAACAGATAAACATACACAGAAACTGCATGAAAAGAATACCAGCTGTGAATGAACAAATCAACTATCTTAAAAAACTGAGCTACAGAAACAAAGGCTAACATTTTTTACTTATTCCGAGCTCCAGACATTCATTGTCTGATTTGTCAAAGTTCTTAGCATTTTATAGCACTTTCCAGATTCAAACAAAGTGCCTACTGAGTCTTTGATTTGACAGTATTTAACATCGAAAAGTTCTCTTATGTTGGGTACAAGAAAAGAGAACTGGGAGAACACACAATAAGGAAACACTCAAATATTCTAAGTTTCACTGATTTATTGGGCATTAGACAAAAATTCTATAACAGAGGCACTCAGATGAGAAGCATTCAATTACTTCAACCATGTGCTTTGTATGAAGACTGGCCAGTTTTCAGAGGTGTTAAGAACCTGCAAAGCTCAGGGTTTCAGAACACCAGCATCACTGAAACATGAAGCCATTTGTTGAAGTACCTAAAAATAAATTATACAAAATAACTTCAGGCTGGACTGACTTGCTTTAAAACTTTGTTAATAAGAAAGTTAAAATTAGTCACTGCTTTATTCCAATAAAATGACCAATGGAAAAACCACCACCCAAAACCACGTGGTTTCTTTCTGTTTTACAGCAGTACGCAGCCCCAGCGTTGTAGCTACCTGAAACCAAATTTCAGTAGCTAGAAAACTACTTTCAAAAGTATTCTCTACAGCTAGTTTTCAACATGAAAACAGGAAAAAAAAAAAAAAGTACTGACGTTCTTTGTTGTACACAATTTTGAATCATTTTTCCTCTCTCAATTGAGGTTTTTTGGGAATATGATTGTAAATCATTCAGGCAAAGAAAACATTTCCATAGATGGCCAAATCACCCCACGGCTGAAATGCATCCACACAAAAACTAAAAATAAAACAGAATTATGCATCCAACTAATGTGTTATCTATTACAAAGTGCAAAAAGAATGCAGCTCACACTGAACAGAAACCATTGCATGTTTAAAAGGGAGACTACATGCTATCAACTGATAACATAAGACCAACAATTACAACTAAAAAAAATTATTATACAAAACCCACTTACACACAGGTCCACGTAGGACTTGAGTATAACTGGTCACTGCCATTTGCTGTTGATACAAAAGATTAGCAGAAACATGGAAACTTACAGAGAGAAATATGCCTGAAGCATAAGTCCTCTCTCCCCCATACCACCAACATCCTATCTCGCATATTCCTGGAAGCCACGCACACAGGGCAGAACCATAGTATGGGTTCCAAAAAAGCAAATTAACTTGTTTCTCAAAATAATTCATTGAACAATCAGAAGCCAGAGAAGTCATTTCTATAGAAGAGAAACTCTCTTCTCAATGTGGCAACACTGACGACCAAAAGTCATCCACCAACAATCACCTATGCCTGACACAGTATCAGGAGAATTCTGTAATCAGATGAAATTGCAGCAGGACAAAAGGGTATTTAGAGAGAAGAATATTTCCCCCTTAAAAACAGTATTAATGTAGCTACTGTATGCATGTTCACAAATAGTTTTCTATATATTTATCTCATCTATATATTTATATTTAAAAAATCCAACCCTATTGCTTTAGGAAGGGTAGCATTTTTCTCCTTCATACACAAATGTGTATCTATCTACACAAAAACAGCTTCACATGGAGCTCAGAGGGAAAATTCTCCCCCTCCTACAATTCCCTTTTTCACCCCCAAATGTCATATTATAATACCATAATACCAATTTACACACATATATAAAGGAATAAATGACTGCATATACTGTTATATCAGAAGACACCTGGAATGTTTGTAATATTCCTAATAAATTGCCAATTTTAGGATAGCCCACATACTTGAGCATTTGCTTCACTTCCATCTGCCAAAAAATGTAATATGATGAGTGTTTGGTGCCTAGCATTATTTCTTGATCCTTATTTGTAACTGGAATGACTAAACATGTTATTAGGAGAAAATGCATTTTAAAACACAACTTACTGAGAGAAGTAACTTCTTCAGTGTTCTTCACCACATCTGTTTGCTCTTACACAAGCCATACACAGTATGTCACAAATGGACAAAGCTCACTGAAAGAAAATTAGACATCTAAAACCACATACAACCACTTCAGTTAAATTAGACTGCATGTTGTAATGTTTTTTTCCCCTGCTAATATTCTCCATGTCTACATTTCTCTCAGTGATCCTACCAACTCATGAATATGGTTCCTTTAAAGGGAGTATATTTCCTCCACACAAAGCACAACCGAACTGTGAAACTCACTGGCACAGAACACTATGGATGCCAGAAGCATAAATACATTCCCAATTAATTTGAGAAATTAAGGGTAGAAAGGTGTGAATGCAGCTTGCACAGTTAGGAAATCCCTAAGGAGTAATGGAAACTGGGAGAGGATATGGTGAAACATTGGGTGAAGAATTGCTGTATACCTCACATGTTCTTACACTGGTACAATGAGAGTCTGAGCCAACCATGGTCAGAAAGAGGCACTGGGAAAAATGAGCCTTTGGTGTGACCCAGTGCAGCAGCTCTGACACTTTTCATGTGAGCAGCATTTCTAGTCTTGCAGTTTCAAATTAAAACTTTTACCTGAAATACAATCTACTTTATGCCATTTTAACTTGTGCATCGTACATGTGTCTTTTATATATTAAGTGAAACATAATGCTCATCAGAGCAATGAACTGACTAGTGAAGCCAATGTACGGATGACACATGAACCTCACTGTCACTCTGCATACTCATGATTCCCCACCAGCAAATCTGTATACCTCTATTGCTCACCTATGGACAATACCTATATTAACATAACATAGGAATACAAACAAGGTGTGAGGAACATGAAAGGAAGATTAAAGCAAATTAGTTACAATGCTACAAAATTAAGAAAGTTGCTTTAAATTTTGATAAATTAAATATACTGCCCTTAATAAATGCAAAACACATTACACTGTCTGGCAAATTAAAACACCTACATTGTACCTATATTCATAAAATGTGAGTGTTAATCATCTTCCAAACCAAATAATTATTTAGAATGATTTAAAAAGAATTTAAATAGTCAGAAGTCATCTTTGCCACAATGCAAGTCCATGATGAGATATTTCTGTAAATACAACCCCCCCTCCACACTTTCTGAATACAGGAAGTGATGCTAAGGTATTTGAGAAGACTTTGAATGTGACAACACACAAAAACTGAGAGCAAAACACCCTGGAATATGGCCAATTCCTGCTACTCAACTGCATCAGAATTAGCTCCCATAAACAAGAAAATACAACTAATATTTCCTCTGTAGTATTTGAATACAAATCAAAAGCAACTCTTATAAAATCAGATTCAAACCCGCAATTATTTCTGAACAAGATTATGCCAGATGGTAGGAGGTGAGTACAGTTTTGATTAACAATAAAATGTAATTCTTTTAAAAGAGCAAACACTTAACGAAACCAACAACACATAGCAAACTTTCCTGTGGGGCTACACTCCTCTCTTGCTCTAATGTAAACAAGGACAAGTATCAGTATAATGAAGCAGAGCTGGGAATCAGAATTTGTCATTTTGGTTTTCAAAATGTTAACAGGCAAAATAAGGAAAAACTGAAAGGCATTAAAGGTCTGTCTTCTTTTTAAACAAGGGAGCAAACCAACTACATGATGTCGTGAAATAGAAACTAAAGATATTAAAAATCATTAGTGAAAATATTAACCCATGGAAGCCAACTGCAGATTTCTACCAACACAACATAATTATAAAAATTCCAAAAGGATGGGGAGGCTAAAACTTCATGAAGTATACACATTCCTGGGCTTCAGGGGAACATTGTAAGGTTGAGCCAAAAGAAGTGATATTGTGATAGGGTGCAGTTCATTTATGAGTGCTTTGCAGGCAAGGAGGAAACATTCCTCAGGTATAAACCACTAGCAATTAGGCTGCTACATGATTAGCATAGCAGCTTCTAGGTTTGTATCACATCCCATTCTGCCTTATATTGTTAATGTTACTTTGGTTAAAAACAATAGTAGAATGTGCTTTAACCTTGTCTTCTGGATAGCTGCCTGTTGGACTTGACTTTCACAGGATTTCCAAGTACAGGGTATTCAGCATAGTGTGAAAGGCCATAAATAGTTTAAACATCACTCAAAGCTACCAAAAGATATCCACAGCTGAGATACAAACCAAAGTGGAGGAACTCATGCACACAGCACACCCTTGTCAGCCAGCAAATTCAGACCTCCCAAACTTCCTGGTTGTTTTTCCTCTCACTTTGGGTAAGTAAAAAAAAAAAAAAAAAAAAGGAAAACAAACCAAAATATTTTAGATTTACAGACTGCTATTGGGTTTCTTAGCAGTCAGTCCTGGGTCAGTTATAGGAAGTTTGTTTTCATCGGTGTGATAACCGAAGTAAACTGAATTTGTGTAAAGCATTAGGTAAGGATCCAGACTAAATCTTAACCTTATTTTCATCAACAACATGCTTGGGAATCAAACAGATTAGAAACTTTAATATATAATAAAAACTGACGTGATTTTACTTAGGACCTCAGTGAGGAGTAAGTCTGAGCCAAAAGGCTTGCTTTGCAGGAGGTATCACAAGACCGAAGCACAGCATCGCTTACCACATTCCTTGACTGTATGTCCCCCAGGTTCTAACCTTTTTCTCATTTTGGTTAGTGCACAGGCATAAAAATTTAAGGAGACTGAAAATCTGTGGCTGATAGAGATGTTCAGGGATTTGGGTGGCATGGGGGCAAGTATGGATGTCTGATATTATTTAATATTTTGTACATTAATCTTATACACAGATAGAAGGTAACAAATACATTAACATTTCAAAAGTAAGAGACACCAGGAATGTTTATCCTTTCTATTGCACAAAAGTGTTTCTATATTGGGATGATTTAACTCAAAATAAAATACACATTGACCAAAATATTAGCTCTAGTGGACTTAAGTGGCTGAGCAAAACTCCTGTTCATATCATACAGTGTTAGAATGGTGTTAAGAATCCATATGCTTTCCCTCACATATTTCCACGCTTTTTAACTTGTTCCCATAATTTCCATATGGCCTTTTCAGCACAGTTTCATATCACAGATTTTGTGAATTACAAGCATTTTTTCCCTCCAGAATGACTCTTACAAATCACATCATGAAGAGATACCTGCACAAAACAAGATCCTATCATACTACAAAATACATTTTTTAATTAAAAAGCTAATTTAGGAATCATTGGAAATCACCACCTTGATTTTTCAGGAGCACCCTTGAGGATACGGAATTAGCGAGTACTCTCTATTTAAAAGGCTGGTTACTAGTTCTGTAGATCTAACCCTTGCTGTGCCACTGTGATGTGTTTTGGATGAGTTGATTTTGCTTGGTTATCCTATTCCCAGCAAAGCAACTCCCTCTCTGTAATATGTTAATAACACTTACTTTGACCCACCTTTCAGAAGTAGGAATTACTTACATTCATCAAATTATTTGAAAACTCAAAGCCTTATAAACAAACTTGTTATCCGAACTCGTGAAGAACACACCTTTGCTGAAAATGGCAAGCTATAATGAAAACCTAAATGTGTAATCTTCAGCTAAACAGAACAGCTTTTCATTTACCGGGAGGAGACAGTGGCATGTTTTAACAACGTTCTTTCTAAAGCCTTTGTATCACCATGAAGCATACAGCTAAAAATCAATGCAGTGAGATCAGACTGAAGTTCATTATGTTACACAGTGATCTCATTTATCTTTGTCTTTGGAAGGCAAGGTTAGGTAGATTATGTTTTCACATTAACATCTGCAGAGCATTCCAAAATCCTGGCATGGCCAGTGACATGCAAGTTCCAGGTCCTGTGATTTATCTTCCTCCAGTACACATAAATTAGTGTGTGTAGATGGAATCCTTTCACTTCATCTAAAGTAAAAAATGTAAAATAATTTTAACTGACAGATTTTTTTCTTCACCTGTTTTTTAAAATTAATTTACAAGTCATTATGATTTCATTCAGCATTAAACCCAAATATATATAACCACAGGCATTCTCCGCTCATCTATTTGGCAGAAATTAAGACAGGAAACAGCTGAACAGGAACTATAATGCATTTGCTTATTACATCTCTGCATTCAACAGGCAAACCTATACCTAATAATAAATACTGAATAAGAACAGAATGAATGCATGTGTAGATGGTGGGTTTGATCACAAAGCACATAGGCTTTACTGAAGCTCACAGTTATGTGCTTTCATTCCTCAGTTCCTTCTATATATGGGTAGGATCTGACCTTTCCTTCAGACTGGCCAGCATTGTTCAAGTCTGTCCGGTCAAATAATTTCACTGCAGCCTTTTGAATAGTTGAAAACACAGCTGAAACTATTCATAAGTATACATGACTTGCAATGACTTTGGTTCAATTTTATTCTTAATGCAATGGGTTTAATATTCAAATTGGGAAGATTAAAGTTTGAGAAAACACATTTGTCAAAAATTGAACTTTACCATGGTGTTCCATGCAGTCCAGGGAAATAAGAGACAGCATATTATTCCACCATATTTCCCAGCAGAGTTATACACCAAAATACCTTCCCCTACTGTTTATACAAAGGCCAGACACAGAGGCAAATGCACAAAGTATGACATTAGCCATACTGGAGCTATTAATGGAATAAATGCAGCAGTCAAAGCCCCTCTGAAGATAAAAGCATCACTCTCCCATCTCTGGAACTTTGCCCAAATCACAGTCATATTATCATACTTGTCAGCTTTTTTTTCTTTGTGTAATCAAAGGGTTTCCTTCATAATAGTAAACAAAAATTAAGTGTTCCTTCTGTGCTTCAAAGTAAAAGGGTTTCAGTAATGATGCACACAGTATAGTGTGCATCTTTCTAAGGAAAGATTTACTGCTTCAATTTCAATTTAAAAATTTGTATTGCTTCAGGCTTAAAAACACTGGGACATGTAGTCATGCAGAAATCAATTTCTTAAAAGTGAATTGGCTGCTTTTTCTAGGATCTAGCTCTATGTTTGAGACGGTCATATTTACTAACTAATACTCAGAGAGAGAGGTTTTATTATATAAACATATGTGGAGTAAATCTAAGTCTTGCATAGTCAACAGTAAAATAATGTTAAAAATGTCAACTTAGAATGTTAACTAGACTTGGCCTTAAAATCTTTTCTGTAGGAAAAATAACTGAGCTAGAAAGGACAGTTATGTCAATCATTGATTTGACAGACTGACAGTTACATCAGTTATGACAATTTCTAGTCTTACAGACAATCCACAGAGTTTCTGTACAAATCTCAGTTATTATTGTTTGAACTAGAACCAAACTTTAAGCAAGATATCTGGTCTAGTTTTAAAAACTGCAGAAGCTTCAACATGGGAACAAGTCAAACAATCTGGAACAAAGGTTACTATATATCAGAGCATCGTACTGACAATTCGTGCATTTACCCTGGCCCATGGCAAATTCAAGATAGTTTACATCCTCTGAGAATGAAGCTCATTCAAATCACTTTGTTTACTGAAGGCTAAGTGGGCATGGACTATGACCTTGAATGAGCTGACATGTAGCAAGTTTGTATTCTACTGCAACTGTGGTTTTTTTTTTTTTTCCCCAAGCACTTATTGGAGTATAGAAAATTATTTCTTTATGTAATTCTGTCACCACCATATTGAAGATCTCCTTCCATTCAAAATCCTCCATGTATTTACTTACAGATGACAGTGCAATCATTTCTAAATGTTTTGTTGGATTAAGTAAGAGGCACAGCCTCTTAACTAATAGCAATGGATTTTGCAGTATCTCAAATCAGAACCTTTAGCACTTGACTCTAAAAAGCTGGCTCAAGATCTGTTAGAAATGGGAACAAAACCCACTAGAATGTATTTGGACCTACGAAGACAACGCTTTTTTTAGCTGAATTAGGAATGGCAGATACAGTCTTTGGTATTCAAAGTAAGCCTTGCTGTAATCACTGCCCAAGGACGTCTGCTGTCTTAAGGGAAAGCCGAAGCATCAGAAAGAAGACAGGAAAGCCAATGTTACAAACTTCATCTCACTCTGTCTGTGGCATGTTTCATCCTACTGTGATTGCATATCAAGTGAAATTATATGCTTAAGTGGTATTTTTCATTTTCTAACTAACCTCTCTGTTAAAACAAATATAAAAAAAAAGAAAAAAAAAAGTGTTGCTGGCATATAGTAGACCTTCAAATCTCTTTTGGACTCTTTTTCCACATACTGCAACAGTGAGCTATTTTCCGTCCTCCCACTCTCACCCAGAAGCAATGTCTGCTTGTCACTTAGATAGCTGCTCATGAGAGATATAAGTAGTAACAAGTTGTTGATTTCAATATTTAATTTATTGCCAAGAGTAGAAGCAATAAGCAAAATTCTATTTGACTATGAGCAGTCAGCAGATTAAGTACCACTACAAACAACCCTTTAAGTGTAACTTAACCACACCTTACAGCTTTATGCCGCAAGCCTGTACATAATGAATGTCTAATGAAGCTGCAATTTCTCTGGACTAGTCTGGATATCTAGACCATTTGATAGTGACATGGTTTAGTGAGTTAGGTGGTGTGGGTTGACTGGTGGACTTGATGATCCTTAAGGGCTTTTCCAGCCTTAATGATTCTATGATTCTATGATTCTATGATTCTATGATACAGTTGAACTTCTTGTTTGCTACATCTAAAATTATTTTTCTTATTGGCAAATTTGGAGCATACTTGGTGACACGCTGTGACTGAGGCTATTCAAGTCAGCACGCAGGCAAGCTTTTCTCTAGCACACAGCTTTTTTTGGGGCCTGCAGTGTGACTGCCAGCTACAAGGGTGAAAGGACCTTCCAGATCTCAGAAGATATGCAGAACATACCCAGATATGTGGATACAGGACCTGAAGGACATGTACTGTGGATTTTGAAAGGAGTTATCCACTGTGACGCATCTCGCAGGGCCAGAGCTCCTGTGAGGGCAGTGCAACATCAACTCTCCTCCTAAGCTGGGACTATTAACAGCCACAAGTAATTATTTCTTTACCATTTCTTTCAAACTCATAAGTGCGTCTCAGCTCTAACACAGCAAAAGATTACATTTTTAAACTGCTAGTTTTTTCATATTTTCTAAAAGTTGTATCAGGTAATATAAGTTATTTCTTATCTGAACTCGAGTGACATTTATTTGAACATTTGAATGCTTCTTATTAGGTGTGTATTTCAATACTAATTGTACATTTTGGTAATGAGCATGAACCTCCTGAGCTGAGGTTCCATTCAACCACAGTGCTCTCTCTGCAGTTCACAACAATGCATTAAATAAAAACTGTTTTTTACAGCTACCTGGACCTTAACTTTATTTGCAAAATAAATATATGACAAGCCATGAATATGAGCAAATATGTACAAAAGATTTTCAATCTGTAGAAATTTTCTGCAGATCCAGTATGGAGACAGATTCGGCATTGCTAATGGCATACAACTCTCAGCATGGTTGTAGGAAAAAAAACCCTGAGGTTCAAAAAATCTCTACAAGCTCTTCTAATTCCAGCAATAGAGCCAGTAAGGTAAAAATAGGGCCAGTGAGAAAACTGAAGTGCAATACAGATGGAACATTGCCAGTCGCTGCCCTCCTTAAGTGGAGAACTTTTGTTCAAGCTCCCCCACTGGTCACTGCTAGAACAAACTGCCTAGACAAGTTTCAAGCCTTCAGGTTTTCCACAGGCCAAAGTCAACATTTTAAATATCACTCCAAGAACACCAGCAGCATTATTAACTTATGATTTTGTCATTAATCTCAGGATATTTGCTGATTTTTTTTTCATACCTCAGTTTCCAGAGTCATGCAACGATAAGGAAAGCTCAGCTGTTGTATTAAATTAAAGGGGTTTTTAGAGAGAGACACTTAAATAAGCAGGCTACCAGGTTCCTTACCAGCTTTGGTGTATGAAGGTGGGTTAAAATACAGCTCAGTACAATGCATGTTGCAAGTATCTAATCACAAGCACACAAAAGAAGTCTGCACTAAACAGCACTCTACTCTCAGTCTCCCACAAAAATACAGATGGAAAAATGTTTTTTGGCCATTGATGCTACTTGATCATTGCCAACAGCTAGGAATGTAGCAGGATTCGTAGCTCATGAATACTCCACCAAATTTTCTGGTAGTTTTCCTTAAACTAGAACCAGTATTTTCTTTCTTTTCTTTTGATTGAGCTTCTGCCAGCCTACTTACTTTTGTGCATCAACCAGTCCTCCAAAATACAGTGACAGACTGCTCAGACCATCTTAAAAGAAAAAAGCTCGTGTTGATAGGATTATGACAGCAACAAGCTTGTAGATCTCAATTCCTGATGGATTTTGATGCCAGCAGAGTTCCCCTAAGAGAAAAGAACTTCTTCAAACTCCCTGGCGGAATGTTTTTCAGGAAGGGAACATTTGAAATCAGATTTGTCCTCTGAATCAACAGCACTAAAAGTCTGTTCGAAAGCTATAACAAACACATGAAGTACAGCACAGCCAAGTAACTTTACTTTATAAATCATATCGTTTTCATTTCCTGAATTCATAACCACAGTGATGCAATAATGGAAACTTTCGTATGTTTATAAGTTAGATGACCCACAATCGTTCCCTATAGTAAGCACTAGTGATTTCTGACTCTTAAAATAATTGTTATATTCTACTGCTATGCTTTGCTTAGCATTGTAAGCCAGTTTCATATTTAACAAACCATATTACATTGGCAACAAGATTTCTTACCTTAGCCAACGGTATTGGATGTGATTAATTTCTAACATTCTTTTTTGGAAGTCAAAATAAACATCCACTCAGTTTTCTTTGTTTGCCATCTCAACATCCTAAGCAGGCTGGCCTTCTCACAAATTCATGTTGGTTGTCCCTAATTAACTTTTTCCTTTTAAAAAGGTTGAATTACATCCAGTCCGAGTCTTTCCCTTTAAACTCCCTTTCATCTAATGTTAACCCCCAATTTTTATATTTCATTTAATTGACAATCCCACATTATATTTTAAATTAAACTTTCAATTAAAATAGTTCAGACTTACAACAAAAGTAACTCATGTGGCCAATAATGATGGGAAAAAAGAAGATACCTTTCACAAAACTCTATCTACAAAGTACTGTATGATAGGATCAGATCTTAAGACACTGCCACATCTGATCAAGACAGCTAGTATGTAAGGTTCTAGACTATTTAGACGGATTGCTTTAGGATATTGTTTTGTAATCCACCACTTCTTCTCAGGTTACTCTCATCTCAGTATTCTTGTGCTGCTTAGAGGTAGAAGTTAATTTGCTCTCTCAGCTTCTGCCATAGATGTCTTACCTATGTAATTAGCAAAACTGCTGAAAAGATACCTTGCAGATTTTCTCAAAGAGTTCCTCTGAAGGAAAACAAACCTGTGCTTTCATAGAATAATACACAAGTGCAAGGCTGGATTCTTCTCTGCACACTGCTAAATAATATTCACACATCTGCTTCACACTTCAATGTAGTAGCTGCTTTTCAGACACTTGAGACGGGCAGCCTGTTATCTTTCAGATGGCAGATCAAACTAGACATGCAATTTAAACAAAATAACCACAGAATATCTTGCTGGAATTAACAACCACACTATGAGGCTCAACGGATGAGACGCAATGAAGAAATTCTGTCTATACAATCTGCTTCATCCGTTTCTTTTCATAATTAATTTTAATCTTTGTATCCTATGTCTCATACTTAATTTGTTTAATTGGCTGTAGTCTAGAACGGCCTCCAGCTGTCTAGACCATTGAACTAAGAATGCAATACTGCACTAGCTTAAAGTACACTGCCCTAGTTTTTGCTCCCAGAGATTTATGTGAGCAGTTATTCACACTGCTTTCTGGTTTGTCTTTGTAAAGTACTTCCTGTTCTACTTGTTTTAATTGCCTACCTTTTATTCTATCAAAGAAATACCTGACTACCAGTGTATTTACCATAACTATACTTCTGTTTTGCGAACAATTAAGGGGTTTTTTTTGGTGTGGATCTTCCACCATTTTGTTCTTTTATTCACTTACAAGGTATATTTTATGATCTTCCATTATATTAATTACATTATTGTGTACATTTGCCCCAGTACAATGAAATATCTACATCTTTCTTTCTCTATTCCTCTCCTGCATTGTATTTTTCTTTATTATGGGTGCATGACCCCATGGTATAAGAGTAGAAAACTTCTGCATTTTTCATTTTAACTTTCCCATGCTGGAAATTTTACGACATGATAAATTTATTTTCTAGAGTCAGTTCTCTGTAGTACTTAAGTAAATAATTATTTAACCTAGATTTTTAAGAACGTGATGATTTTATAACACTTACAGTCACAGATTTTGATTTTCCCAACCAAAACAGAACTTACATAGCTCCTAAACAGTTTTATGCATTTTAATACTTTCCAACATAGAATATATACTTGGGCTGTTTACCTGTAGCTTAGGGTGTATGAGCCAACATTCTCAGAGCTTCATTTCACAATTGACATCAGCCAGTAGTTACTTTGAAATGCCATTTCCTGAACACTTAAAAAAGGTTCTGTGATACAGATCTAAGGCAAATTAGTTCTCTTCCCCTCTCTCTCTTTCTAGAGAAAAGAGACTTGATGCACTAAGAGACTTCATCTGTCTGACTCAGTCTCCTTAGTAATTTGGCAAAGAAGACATGTCTCCAAGATATTAAACCTCCAAGTTTCATGAAAATGAACAAGTGGTGCAGAGGACTGTAATCCTATTAATGGACCAACTTTCTAAAATAATGCAGCCCAGATCCAAACCTCATTAGAAACTGGAGAATCCACAGAGGGATGTAACAGCATACATACTTCAACTACGGAAAAGGCCCAGATAATCCTCAGATCAACTGTAAGACTCAAGTCCATTAGAAGTCCGTACTTCATGGAACACTGCTTCAAGGCTTTTTCTCATCTTCTCATTTCTAATGTAGCATCTGCATATTGCTCATCTCCCTTCTTGTTTCCAACTTTTTTGTCTGCTTATCTGTATTGTTAATTTGAACATTTATTTTCTTGGATTTGTATATCCATGAAGCCAGTCATCCTTCTGTATGTCTCTCCTTCCATTATTAAGCAGTAAAATCTCAATCAGGTTTCTAATAAGTTTCCCTTCTGCTTGTTTTTTTCCTTTTGATGATATCTGCCACATCTCTTTACATCCCTTTTCCCCGAACTCCCCACAAGTTAGGACTTCTGTTTGATCTGCATTTTCATACTTCCCAAATATATTTACCAGATTCAAAATCTATCTTTACATGTCCCAGAAAGCCTATCATATTTTCTTCCAGATTATTCTTTCTATTTGATCCTTCCCACTCTTCCGTTATCTCCATGTATTGTCAACATCTTTTGGACAGTCTGCAAAGGGATTACTCACTTTCATGACAATGGTATTTCTACTTACTTAAAAGTACAAGTTTACCACATGGTAATTGTGCAATCCTCCCCCCTTCAGTTTTAGTCATCTCCTTCTTCTTTCTTAGCCCACTGCATAGAGTTATTTCCTCTTTACATTTCACATGTTCTCCTGACTAGATTTTCAGATTAAAAAATTCAGAGACTACCAGTAAATAAAACTAAAAAGACATGTCTCATGTCTGTTCAGGAAAAATAAGTTCAACCTTAGTCCAATACTGTATCCAGATATAAACTATTCTAGTAAGGTTAACAGGGTGAAGAGACTACTTTTAAAAGAAATAGTGACTGCAAGCATCCTGGCCCCAATAATGAAGACAAAGGCGTAAATCTAAGCACAGTTCTGAACAAGATCAACTGAAATGCATAAGAAAACCTAGATAATTTATACTTTATCATTAATAACATCTGAACATCTGTAGGAAAATTTTCAGAAGCTTACCACTTACTTTCAGAGTGTTAATCTTTAAATATAATCTGTTAAAAAATTAAAGAAATAAAAATATGTAAAAATGCAAAATCCCTCCAACTGACACAAAGACAACAGGGGATAAAGCAGTGGCATTCAAAAATCTAAGTCTCTGCCATTGTACAAAAACATCACACTTGTTCAGATTTTAGAAAAATATAAAGGTATTTGAACTGTAAAGAATCCAATGAGAAGAAAAACTGCGAAAAATTTCAAAGTCCGACCATGGCAGTATTGGTAAAGTAGCCAATAAAATACAGACTACAAAAATTAATGTAATTTGGCACTAAGTTTTTGTGATAATCAGGAATAGTGGAATAGAAGTGAGAGTAGCAGTCAGACACAATATTTATCTCAGACAATAATGAATTATAATTTAAATTAAAACACTGCAAGAAAGAAGATATACCTGGTTTATATTCAACAGTGATTCTGTTATGGTATTTGGTGTGCTCAATAAATACATCTGTAATAGCACAGTCCTTCCCAAGAACAGTATCTTGCAAAGGAAGAGTAGGGCTTTTAAAGATGAAATCTCAAAGTGGAACTATGATAGTACTCCTAACTCATGTCTAAACATTAAGCTATTTA
Organism: Pterocles gutturalis; assembly: GCF_000699245.1. Lineage (NCBI taxonomy): Eukaryota > Metazoa > Chordata > Aves > Pterocliformes > Pteroclidae > Pterocles > Pterocles gutturalis. The sequence continues at coordinate 36,404 of NW_010099657.1, read as the reverse complement.
ATACATGAAAATATAAAATCCGTTGGTCAATTCTAATGTTAAAAAAAAAAAAAAAGCAGTGGGATTGATTTATCTAGAGATTAGTTAAGTGAGCAAGAAGTACAAAATGTAAGATCTGTAGCCTGCAGACCTACTAGGGCACTTAAGCAAGAACGGAAAAAGGAGACCTGCATTTTAAGAGCACAGATTGCGATGAGATACGAATTTACCAAGGTTTCAAGGGAATCAACTGTGAACCGAGCGAAGGAAGTTGCAGAAACTCAAACTAGTGTACGCAAGAGTGCTTGTGCACTGAGAGCTCGAATGCCTGCAATATCAAATCAAAAGCAATTTCAGGACATGAAACACTACTGGCATACAAGTTCTCATAGCTCTGAATATTACTACCACACTTTGAATTTCCTCTGAATTAGCGGCTGAATCCCAGTAGCTGCTTTTCAAGATTCAAAGCTTTATTTAGTTTAGGTAATTTTCATCTATTTTTTAAGGCATCCCTATCCCTGGAGAAAAATTGCTACATATACTAGTAAGTACATCGTCTGGGCTTTCTACTATGTGGAAATACAGATCAAATCTGAATGGGTAGCTGACCTTCTCCAGCCACTTTTGAAGTCTGTCCCAAATGGTAACTAAATATCCCTGATTATGATGTTAAACAGAATGGACAGAAGTAAATCAGAAAAAGCAAACAACTATAGAGCTAATAGAAGAGATAAATAGTTCATAATTGTGTATATTCTCAGGAGCTGCAGAGTACCACATACATTTTTTGTTTGTTTTGACATTCAATGGTTATTTTCCAATTTAACAACCTGGCTATTACTTCAGACCTTTGTAGGCTTTACTTAAGCTACTACACACTTCAAGCCAACACAGTACTCTTACCTCTTTCTGATGAAGCCAATTTCTATTTAAAGCAACAGTATAAACCAGAAAACAGTTTCCAAATATCAGATTGGAAGAAAATGATCTGCAGTAATTATTAGTGGAATCACTTTAGCGCAGCTCAAGATATTGCTATCAGTTTTGGTTGTTTTTGAAGAGCTGAAAGTAGCTAGAAAAACATTATGACGCATTTATTGTGAACAGAAATAACATAATCATCGCTCTCCAGTCTTTACAGGGGACTGTTTTGCCAAGTCTCTTTCTATGGCTCTACAGTAGATATGAAAAGTAGAGAGTAATGCTTGATCTGTTAATACCATAACTTGATTGAAAAATATGCATGTCACAGTAACTCGAGGTGGTGGGTGTAGATTTTTTTTCTACAGACAGATAATGCCTATGGCCATCATGAGAAGCTGGCATTTAGATCTAAATCCCAAATTCTATGACATATGTTTTTATTTTGAGTTTTTCCCCCTCCCTGATTCAAAGCACTGGCAACAGAAATTGCATCAACAGATTTTTGGCATAGCCATGACAGATCCCACATTACAACGAAAAAACAAATCCCCCCAAAACTGTGTGTGACATTTTCTCTTTGAGACCAGTGAAAGTCCAGTGTATAAAAACATGACATGTCATACTTCTGATATTACTGCACTGAATACGTAAAAACCCCAAAGTGTTGTACACACTGACTAAGCCTGCAGTCCATGGGTATAAGGTTCACAGAGATCATTTTATCACCTGATTTGACAATCTGCATAACACACACACACACAAGGCATTTCAGGTGACCTTTAATGTAATCACTACAATGACTCGTAACCAGTAACTCATGGACCCCATTCACTGGGGATACAAAAAAATGAGCTGAAGGGTATGTGCAACACTCCTGTTTCTCAGCAATACAATCAGACACTATCCAAAAGTAAGTGTTAGTCATGGGAAGGCTGTAAGAGAAACTGCAGGAAGGATGGAAGCAAAGTAATCTAACACACTTCCACTAATGTTAGCATCTCAAGGCAGCCTATAGTACAAACACACACACAAAGCCATATTTTAGGTTGCCAGAGTAACAAGCACCAGATTAGAACATTCTCACCAGATTTAGTTTTTTTGTTTGAAAGAAAAAAAAAAGAAATCATGACTCTCACCAATTCCTTGGTGTATTCACTACAACACATAAACAGAAAGCCAGGTCAGAAAACACAAGTGTGGGTTCTATACATGAATAAACCATACCTTTATCCCAAAGTACTTAGCCTCACTCATAAAAAAGAGCTGTTTAATTTCACAAACAAACGCTATTGTATCACAAATGTGTAGAAAAGGGAGAGATGAGCATGTAGGGGCCTCCTTCAGAGCACACACATCAACTAGAAAACCTTTGTAGGGCTGTAAGGAAAGAGGGCTAGGGCAAAAGGCCTATCTGAGAAAAATGTCCTGCATGTAGATGGCTCCTTCCATTAGTTGAAATGATAGCTTTGATCAGCAGCTGACTATGAACATCTCAATAAAGTTAAAAAAGAAAAGGTGCTAAGGCCAATGTCCTCTGCTGAGCACGCAATTGTTTCACTGCTGTGTCTCTCAAGCTTGGTGGGAGCATGTGGCTTTTCAGCTCATCTGATGATACGATCCCCCCAGGAGCCAAATAATAGGCATGCTTCCAGGGCCACAACACTGAAAACGCAAACATGTGAAGAACAGTATTTGTCACACCATCGCAACTTTCAGATTTACAATGTCAAGAAAAAAAAAAATTGTCATCCTGGTTAAGTTTTAGCTTTTTTTAGAATATATAAATATTTTAAAAAATAAATTATTAAGCCTTTCTAACACTATCCAGGAAATTTTGAACCCTTTTGTGATCCCATCAGGATCTGTGATGTCACCTAAGTGTGTTTGCACTGTGCCAGGTGATCTGTCAATGCCCACAGAATTGGGCATTGTTCAGATATTTTTCTTTGGGAAAAAACACCCCAAACAAAAGCCCCTAATTAACCTATCTTTGCTGTTTTTATTCACCTCAAGCAACTCAAAATTCTTGGAACATCCCATTTCCTAATCAGAATTGAAAATATCAATGTTGATCCTCATGCTACATTTTAACCTAAAGTTTTAAGCTTGGAGCTTTTCAAAGTGCCAGAATAACACTTTTGTCACTTGTCCAGCTTGAAATTCTTCCTGTCTCTGTCAGTTCTGGACATGCTTTTGTATTCTTTCATACAGTTTAAAAGAGAAGCACTACCAACAATGACAGATTGAAGAAATAGAAGTTGCAAAAGAAACATTGGTTGACTAAAGGACAGCTAATCATATTTACAAATAACACTGATAATTAGATTGTAAGGGTGCTGACTAATACATGGTTAGATACCTCTCATTTACTTTCATGTTTCAGTGCTACTTTACATCTACTAAGGGTAAGAAACTTAAGTAAACACAGAGACAACTTAACTAGATACACAAATGAGTATCTGCACTATGGCAAGATCAGTTCAGGGGTGTACGAAGTAGGTGATTAAGCACAGTTATATTTTCAGCATGCCTAATGAAGTGTCTATCACGATAAAAGGATACAAAAACCCCCTTACCTCAACAAAATGAATCCTGCAAAATGATAATCAGCAATAAAAAACTCTTCTGAGCAACTTTACACTTCAGGCAAAAGGCCAGGAGCGAAAAGTTACTTTCAATACTACATTGTTAAACTTTTAAAAATCCCAGAAATTATGTAATATAAGCAATACTTGTACCATTTGTACCTGGGAAGTATTTTCCTGAGGTAGAAAGTAATTCTATAAACAGCTGAGTGGCTACTTCTTCCTATACCATGCTCTTTAGATCAGATTTACTCCATTTGCAATCATGGGCTTAAATTCCAAAAATTCATTTTCTATGCTCTGTCATGAAATGCTAACCACTGAAGCCAAAACTTCAATCTGAGCGTTACTATCAAAGGAACTGGGATAACTTAAATTCAAAAAGGTAAAAGAGGAGACGTGAAGCTTCAGGTACCGGTAATGCAAACTCAGGCTGGAATTTGACAGCTTAAGTACAGTCTTTTCTTGCTGTCCATCTGTCAAGAGGACTTGCACCTAAGATTCTTTACAAACTGTGTCAAGTGACTGATCTTTGATAGCACAAATGTAAAAATGCCAGCCAGATTTGTGTTGATACTGTAGAGGTAACAGGAAAAGCAACAGAAGAAAAAATACGTATTCTATTACATGGGGAAGCAGATACAATACTGACTACATACAAGGAATAGATCTGTTGAGTAAGGTGACATTTTTACATACTCACTTTTCAAATAAGAACTACATTTTAAGGGCTTTTGCATATGTTTTACCTAGAGACCTCTGTGATGAAGTGCCAGTATCAACTTCCCTTTCTCTTTAGTTGCCAGTTTTATTTGATTTCTTTTTTCAGATATGTGCCAACCAGTTTCAACTTGTTTAACAACATTTTTTTAAAATCAGCTGCCTTGCTGGAATGTTGAACTGATGCATGTGTGGGTGTGTTTATAATACATGCAAAAAGTACATTAAAGCAATATAAAGGGTCTGGTTTAAGCCCATAAAAGCAACAAAATTAAGCACTAAGGCAAAATACTGGAGCAGACACCTCTTTACATATCATAATACCTTACAAAAGCAACCACCTACCTTGCATAGAAAGTGTTAAGTGGAAGTGTTCTTTTCATTTAATACAGCTGTGGTTTATATGGTTGAACTGCAAAACTAATGGGATATCACAAGCCATATTACTCTTTAATGGAAGGGGTTATATTTGTAAAATATTTCATCCTCAAACATCATAATATGTAATAAAATTATGTCTTGCAATATATTTGAAGATTATATACATTTAATTGTGTACTAAAGTGAAGTTCTTTCCAGACAAATTATTCAATAAAATGTTGATGACATGAGCATAATCAAGCAAAACAATAAGACCAGGATGTCAAATTTGGATATACTTTTAAAGGAACCAAAGCAGCATGCTGATCTGGAGAAGCATTAAGTTTTCCTGATGAATACAGCATCAGGCACAAAAGCTTGCCTGTTTCAGGCCCAGACCTCTAAGTTGTCAGAAAAAACAATTAGAAATCCCTTAGGAAATTGCAGTCATGTTATGTGACCTTCATGTTACATTGTGACTAAAAAAACTACAGGATGAGAATAGACTCCCACATAAACCTAATGATAGAGACAGTTCCCCAACAGCGCACACCTCCACCTAACACTGGTGATCAGACTAACTGTAAATCCTCATACTTATGATAGGCTCTACTTTGTAGTTCCCACAGGGACAAATCAAGGAGTTCGATAAAACACTAAACAACAAAAGCTAAGGTGTTCCTTCTGAAAGCTTTTCATGCTCTAACTGGATTTATTTTTAACAATGGATAAAATATCAAATTCTTGTCGTTGTTACCAGGAGAGAGTGAGAGAGAAGACCTAATGGGAAGTTTTTGGGAAAGCTTTTAACATGTTACAGCTCTGTCAGTTTAGGATAACTGGATGATCAGCATCACTTTGATAAAGAACTTCTATTTGTGGAAGTCCTATGTTGTGTTTGGGTGTGAATTCTAGTCTGCAGCACAGTAACAAGCTGGTTTGCAAAAGTAAGTGGAAACACACTGAGGAATTTTTTTCCCTCCTCGTATAAAGAGAACTGAACAGAAGAAACTTATTCTTCTCTTCCAGTTCTCTTTGTGCCACATCTCTGTCATCTGAATATTTTCATTACCTCTGAAGCATGGTCAGATGTTTGGGATCTTCTCTAATGCCTCTGATTTCTACCCTTTTCTCCAATACGTCTTCTGCAGCAGCTGTCTGAAAGAATCAATGCAAATTCTTTTGTTGCTTTAAGCGAACTGCCCTAGTTTTCACAGGAAAAGTGAATAAAAAAGCCACCCACAGCACCTGCCTGGTCTTGACTTTTGGACAATCACCATGGATTTCACCTGCCTGAACTGTTTAATGATTTTCTGAGGGCGGGGAGAGCAGGAGAGTCCTGCTTTTTTAACCATTGCTTGATTTTTCCATTATGTGAAAGGAATGAATTTGTTTAAATTAAACTCTTCCGCTAAGAAGGTATCTTGCATCAAAGATATTTTAAGAGTCTTCCAACTCAGTAATTCTGCTTGCCTCTGCCTGCCTCACTATAACAGTGAATTTGAGGGGAAATAAAGGATGTTTAAGCTTGTCTAAACCTGACTGAAGACACATGAACAAAATAAAATGGTAGTCTGTGGAATTTTTTTTTTTACTTTTCTTTTTTGGCATTGTTTGTCTTTTCCTAACAGTCACTTAATGGTGGATCCAAAATGTAGTAACATGAGATTTTACTCATGCACTACTCCAGCAGAAGTTCCTGCCACATGGAGTTCATAGGAAGGTCTCGGGGGATGTAAACCAACCAGTAGTTGGCCCAGATTGGCCCTTCATGTTTACATACATTCCTTTTTGTGAAAAACAGAAAGCTCCCTGAAACAGTCCTTAGTGACTGCAGGCACTTACTTAGCAAGTAGAAAAGATGATGTGCCAACAACTGAAGCACAATTCATAAAAAGTTGTCTATGCTCATCTATAAGCTTAGTAAGGCTCTGCAAACTGTTATTTTTAAACACCTGAATACTCAAAAAGTCATAGCATAACTTAAAAGCAACAGGAATTCCTGCAATATTATATACACATTCAGATTCCATGCATTCTTTGACACCGCTTGTCTTTATCAATCCAGGGTTGATCTTTTACAGGTCTGTTTACATGTCTTTGGCAAACTGGCAGTATTTGATGACTGTGGCTGCATAAGCCCCTGCTTTGGCACAGTGGGTCTTATACCCACCTGCAAGAACAACCAACCCATCAGGCGCTGGCCTGCCAGCACACCCTCCTAAGAGGGATTCGCAGGTGCCATTAACCACTAAACAAACACCACACCCCCAAGTTCAGCTTTGTACTCTGATGGTAGCTAACTCTTGCCCTGACTTTTGCCCAACATTTGAAATTTTCATACCAATTTGACCGCTTGAATATCAGTTACTTGAGCACAATGCTTTCTGCAACCTTCCAGCATACAAGAGCACATGCCCATGTGACCTAAAAGCACTTTGTCATTGCAGTTATAATTTAATTCAAATCAATTGCAAAGCTTCACAGAGAAACCCACTGTCTCTTCATACAGCAGACTAACACTAAAATGGTTTTAGCTCAGTCAGACCTATTGCTGCAGCTATTAGAGGATAACAATGCAATTTCACAAAACAATCCTCCTCCTTTATGTTCGTTTATTGTACTTTGATAAAAAATACTTCACCATCTCAAATGAAGACTCACTCCTCTGATAATTATGTTCCTTTGACCAGCAATGTGACCACTCACCGGTGACAAAAGTAACCGAAGCCATGCTCAAACTCTGTGCCGTTGAGATACAATGTCACGTGCAGCTTGGAAAGCGTTTCTCCCAATATCCATATCTAATCCTCCTCCAAATCAATACTTAGTTATGGCTACTTTACTAACACTACTCTAAAGGATAACAGCTACGACAAAAAAAGAGATCCCAGATGTAAGAACTAAAAAAGCAAATTTGACATAACAGGCAGGAGGGTTTAACACACATTCTGCTCCTGATAATGTCAGAGTTAAATTTACATAAGAGCTATCAATGTGTGAGCATGTTCATCAAAAAACAGCTTTTGCTTTTTGTGTTTTAATGTAATGAACTGGAATGAATGAATTGACCATTAAAATGGTCAGCTTAGTTTTAGTAACTACAGATTTCTTCTCAAATTTACATTTTTTGTTTGCAATCAAGTACTTATGTCAATCCATGCTTAATACTATGTCACATAAAAAAATAACTATTTAAATGACAGAATGTAAAAACAAGGGAAATAAAAATCTCAAATGATTTCATACCATGCAGACCACTTACTTTTTCTAACTTATATGACTGCCTTCAAAATATGCAGCTTATGTTTTAAGTTAAATGAGCAAAGCTAGATGTATTAAGACCTTATTTTACATTTAGTTCTGTGGAACTCAGAAATGAGCACTTGCCTTTTGTTAATGAATACACAACACCTCCCATTTCTTCCATGGACATCTCATTTCGATTCTTGAAAAACAAAAACACTTTCAATTTCAGCAGAAGATATTAGGCACTCAGAATGTATTGGTCAGGTGTCTAAAGAAACAGACTTATTTTTTAAAATTCTTTTCATTGTTATTCAAACACTTTTTATCCAAGTGGCAAATACACTGAACAGCAAACTGGATTCTTCAGGGTCACACAAAAAAAAGAGCTACATGACACATTTGCTAAAAAGGGCAATATTTGGGAGGGTTGGAAGGGAAGAACCTCCAGAAAGAATAAGAGTCAACAACAGATGGTAGATAAAGGAGGAAATAATCCATAAAATCTATCTGCATAAACAAAATAAGACGTATTTTTCCATGCATAAACTCATACCACTTTTCCTACTAGACAAAACATAGGCATTTTAGCTGTGGTGGAAAATTAACAAAACCAAACCACACAGAACACGCCTGAGACCAAGGCACTAAGCACAGCCTGTATTCAGAGCTTGGCCTGCAAGCAGCACACGTTTAAAAGAGTGAGACTACTTTCTGCTGAACAACAGTATCTTGGAAACACATCCTCAAAGTCAGAGTAAAATGACAAAATTTTATTAGAAAGCCTTTACCCATCTCCTTATGAAAGTGACTGATAACTGAAAAAAGTTGTGGAAATGTTCATGTCAGGTGATTACAAACAAAACAAGCAGAAACAAAGGTGGTGTGCCTGGGGACACCAGGACCTTTGCTGTACTTCAGATGTGAGTAATATGAATAAAATGTTCCCTAAACTCTTGCCACAAATACCACTAGTTACCACTCACTCTCTGCTATTTCAATTTAAGAAATCAAAATAAATGATTTGACACCTGCTATTTGATAATTTAGTGAATAAAAGACAGGCAATTTATTTTTGGGAAGGCTAAAAACCTAACCCCAAATGATCATTCCTTTATATTTTAGGTAGTAGATTAAAACAGCATCCACATAATAATACAAATGCTTCCTTTTTAAGGAAAGTCCATCAGCTGCATCAAAGACAGGCAACAACACACAGGTTAGGAAGAGGAGTGTGGGAGAGGCGGTGTGTTGCAGTCCACCTGGCTGCCACTGCACAGACCCCCTGGGGAAGGCAGGGGCACACGGGAAATATTACCCTTGTCAAGGTGGAAGACCAGGATGTCTGGGGTAAAGCCGTTACAAAAAAAGAGACAAAACCAGTAAGTAACAATTATGTAGGATAACCAGAGAGCAGCAGAGCTCCCTTAGCTTCCCCAGGACCGATGGAGGGGATAGGTTGAACTGAAAAGGGGAAGATAAAGACAGTTCAAAGGAGAAATGTGTCTCTCCTCTGTTCAGCTTCCAGTTGAAGTGTGGAGGCAGGCATGGCTGGATAACTGGGCTTGCAAGGGTGGCTTGCCACCCATGCTGGAGACAACAGAATCATGCTCATGATATCAACTAACACATCATGAAATAAACCGCAGAAAATATAAAATACCTCTTTGAAATAAAAAGAACCCCTCTACTCGGCTCTTGTGAGACCCCATCTGGAGTACTGTGTCCAGGCCTGGGGCCCCCAGCACAGGAAGGACGTAGAGCTCTTGGAGCGGGTGCAGAGGAGGGCCACTAAGATGATCAGAGGGCTGGAGCACCTCTCCTGTGAGGAAAGGTTGAGGGAACTGGGCTTGTTTAGCTTGGAGAAGAGAAGGCTCCAGGGAG
>NW_010099657.1:0-26673 GCF_000699245.1 Pterocles gutturalis | reverse complement strand
CAGTAGGGGGAGTGACTATTTACAGGGGTTGATAGTGACAGGATGAGAGGGAATGGTTTTAAACTAAGACAGGAGAGGTTTAGGTTAGAGATTAGGAGAAAGTTTTTCACCCAAAGGGTGGTGGCACACTGGAACATGTTGCCCAGGGAGGTCGTGGATGCCCCATCCCTGGATGCATTCAAGGCCAGGCTGGATGTGGCTCTGAGCAGCCTGGTTTAGTGATTGGCGGCCCTGCATATGGCGGGGGGCTTGAAACTCGATGATCACTATGGTCCTTTTCAACCCAGGCCATTCTATGATTCTATGATTCTATGATTCTATGATTCTATGATTCAAAGCACAGATAATATGGTCACTAACATCAGACAAGCATCCACATTTCCAAGCCACAACATACAGGAATACTGGGAACAACGATCATACAAAGTCTATATAAAAACAGAGTCTGATGTCCTGGCTTGCACACCTGTATGAGAACTATATCCAGCATCTCAAAACTCCCCACCAAAACAATCCAGTTTGGACCAAGACAAAGTCATGCAAGAGTCAGTTTAAAAAGAACAATCCTTCCCAACTTGGAAAAGAAACAAATTAAACCCATGTGTTACGTAAGAAGCAAGCCACTTCATAAGCAGCTGAACGAGTAAAATTTGGTCTTCTGTAAAACACACATTTGTGTCCTGCACTGATTTTCTTTGTTATCTAGCACAGGGTGAACTTGTTTTTCAGGAGAGTGCTCAGAGATGTTGAAGTTGGACAAGAGTCAAAAGTTGCTGCCAGTAGGGCACAGAGGCAGGCACACACATGCAGAAAGCACCATCACGTGAGCCTTGTTTTCTTAGGAAACCATGTCCAAAAACAATTCCTGAAAGGATATTTATTTTAAAGCAAAACCCCACCTGTGACATGACAGTAATTAAGAAGGAAATATAATGAATTTTAATAATGAGAGTTCTCACTACATTCCTGGGGGGAAAAAAAAATAAATCTAAAAGCCTGTTTTAGGGATTAGGAAATCTTAAGTAAAAAAACCCTTGCTGTGATTTTCTGAGGTCTAGAGAATTAAATAGTAGGAATAGAAGAAGCACCGAAATTCATAACTGTTTTGGTATCCCAGAACCCAACTCTCTTTACTTATCTGAGACTCACAATCTCCTCCCTGTAAAAATTATAAGGAATCATACATTAAAAAAAATAAAACAAACCCCCAAAAACCTTAGGTTCTTCCATGATATCAGTTGACCAACTGACTGCAGTGAGCTTCTGTAGAGAACCTGAGAACTTTGTTGTTATACTTCCTGTAACTAAATCTTCAGTCATATTGGGACACATTTGGGTTCAAAGAGGAAAGCAAAATTATATCTTTCACTGAATATATTTTACTCCATAATGATCATGTCTTATTTAGTGTACAACTGTGGGAAAATCAAAAAACTTACAATAGTACTGTCAGAAACTAGAATTTTTTTTTTTTTTTTTTTTAGTTAGTTGCAATATTTGGAATTTTTATAGCAGTTAATTCACAAACTGAGATTGTGGGAGTCTTGGCTACGAAATTACCATTCCCAACTGGTTTGAAAAAGGTGCTAGTTTTAGGTTTTTAGATTTCAAAATGTAACACTTCAGCTATTATTTGAATACCTTTGTTTCATCTTCAATATTACCTTAGTGCAGAGAACACTAAAATCTTTTCAATATAAAATAAAATACTGAGTATTCAATAGCTGTACGATTAAAACTGACAGGTTCCCAGAACACATTTAAGTTTCAACAAGTTTTTTTTTTTTTCTTATTTAAACAAAGAACAGTTTCAACATAATTTGGGTGACTTTTTCAATTTAATCCAAGACCAAAGCAACGCAAATTTCTTGACTACCATACCCCAATACAGCAGTCAAGATGGAAGAAGAAATAGTATGCAGTAGGTGCAATGTCCCAACCAAAAAGACATCTGCCAGTAGCATGTTTACATCTACAATCAATCCAGAAGCTGCAGACACACCATTTTCAGAGGACATGCTGACATGCTTAGGCAACATTCACTAGTTGCCCAATTAATCTACTAAAAAGTCTCATCAACAAAATAGTTGACTCTTACAAGTATTATTCTAAGATAGGTAAAATAGATTGCCATTCATTTTAATTATTAATAATCTGAGAGATATTTAATATCGTTTAAGGTTTAATCCATTTCTTTCTAGCTCATAAGAATCAAAAGTCATTTGTACTAGAAACACAGATTTATTACTTTTTCATCTTCAAAATCAGACACATGCTGTTGGCAAAGATAACAGACACTATCCAAGAGGAAGTGCCTACATAAACATAGGCAAGTCCAAGACCCTACTGCACCAATAAGAAACTCCACAATACAGAAACAGAGATAAGGAACTATCCAGTAGTTAAAATCTGCACAATACAGAAACAGAGATAAGGAACTATCCAGCAGTTAAAATCTGAAGAAGTTGCAGGGGGAGGGGAAAACAAAGACTTATATTGACAGTTACACAGCATCACCATCCTCCTAACAAAGGAGGCAATCACTCAACAAGAGCTAGAGTAACACCAATACTTCTGGTGGAGGTTTGACTCTGTGGTCATAGCATAATTTTTTTTCCTGATCCTGATGGCAAGCACCATCATACCAGCAATTTATTTCAGAATGTGCTTCACACATACACTCCGTAGCATGAAATACCACACAGCAAAAATGTGAGAATTCAAGTTTCTTATAGGATATAATGAGAAATTTACCACCTCAGGTGTTCAATATCTTGATCAATGCTCACCTAGCATTATTGTTCCTCTGTACTGAAACTGACATTCAATTATATGTTAAGAAAAGTTTATGGACCGACTTTCTAAGGCAAGCAGCTTTCAACTTGAGACCCAGCTCAGAAACATATACTTAAGACTTAATAAAGGTCAAAGATTTGGATAAATTCCGCACTTTTGGCATAAACATCAGGTATATTAGCAAAAGAGTCACTTTTATGCTCAAGTAAGATCAATTTATAGCATTAAACACAACTGTCCTAGTATCTTTAGTAACTATGTTTACATAACAAGCATGCTCTGTCTGTCACAGAATATTATAAAACTACTATTCAAGGATCTCAATTCCCCAGGAAACTATACGGGTCCAAACAGTATTATACAGTTTTTCATAAGCATTTATGGCAGAACTTCAACTACTTTCCTGTTAATGAAGTGTCCAGGGTTTTTTTCTTTCCATGTTTATCTTAAAAACATTAATTTTCAGAAATTAGAAACATGTGACAATAATGACTTCTGCATACTGCCAGCAGCTAAATGCAGTCTTTATAATGAGAAAGATTAATATTAACTTATGTCCCAGTAAATCATCGAGATTCACAAAACAAGAAAGCTTCCATAGAACTGCAAATGCTAAAGCCATTATCAAATAGTCATTCACAGCCCTAAGACCCAGAGAATACCTGTTCTACAAAACATTCAACACAGTACTTTTTTTTAGTTCAAAGTCTCATCAAATAGCAAGCACTCACTTTCTTACAAACAGGTCATTACTACAACCTCTTCAGCTTAACCAAATAGCTTCTCCACTGCAGGATGTTGGGCCCTAAGGATTTTCATACTTCTTTGAAATACCACTGAGGTAAGGCTATTTTTAAAGAATACCATAAATAATAGTAAAGCCTTAATCCCCACATGAATAGCACTAAATAAAATTTTATTAGACCTCCAAAATTCACAGTGCAGTCACTTGCATAATTTAGGGTGTCTCGATGGACAAGGAGGTTCAAATTTTCATGGCATTCAAAATCCATTATATACTACATTTTAGAATGCACACCCACTATATCAGATTCACACAAAATTTTACATGCATGCAAATAGTACCATGAGGATACCTGCACGTAACATTTCAGCAGAAGAGAATTAATAATGTTGACCATGTTCAGGCCTTCAGACAGCGTGCATCTCAGACTCCCTAGCAAAGCAAAAAGCTCTCCCCAGAACAACTTTTCTTTAGGAAAACAATTTTTTTTCATGTCTTCAACACAAACTACACACATACACAAAGCCCAATGTGCAGCATGTTTAAAAGACAGTATACAGGACATCTCAGAGAACATGGCCACTATGGAGAGTGATCTGGATGGTTCTTAAAACTCACTTCCAAGTTCTGCTGAGTCACCTACAGATGATGCAAAAGCAAGCACGTGTGATTATGTGCAGATAAGGGAGGCAAGGGATACGATTTATTACTGTTTGCCAGAATTTTACTGTAGAAGTTTTTCTTTTGGGGTTTTGGACATTTGTTTGTTTGGGGTTTTTCTGAGGTGAGTGCGCACGTGTCACTTCAAACATCTCTGAAAGACAACGGTCAGAAACAGGAAGCTGCTGAGCTTCCCAGCTTGGTGAGCTGTGGTTGAGCACAGCAGTGTGCAGCTACGTAGCATCCCCTGCAGCTGGCAACTGCATGTGTGTGCCGGGGGCTGCAGAAGGCAGCCCAGTGCCATGCATGGGACGGTAACTGCACTGCCTGTGTTGCCTGCAGCTGAGCTCTGTGAGAAGATGACTGATTCCTTAACCCGGCTGTCATCGCTGCGTGTTGGCTCCTTCCCCCAGCATGCCAGAGTCTCTTCCCACAATCTGCTGGCATAACCGCTCAAGTAATTGTTTCCTTACTTAGTTCAGTTAGAATGATCTGGGCTAGCTTCAACATCAGTAGCATGGTTTTTGATTTTTTTTTTCCATTTTTTAAAGCCTACAGAAAGAATGGGGGTGCTGAGCAACCACATGGGTCATGCCATGGTTGGTAACCTGCAGCAGGGTCAGTGGTGGGGAAGGTCAGGGCAGGGAGGTAAGCAGGGTGAGCAGAGGGGAGCTGGGGGCGTGGGGCAAGCTCTCCCTGCCCAGCTGCAGCAGAAAAAGGCCGGCAGACAGAGATAGGGAAGAGGAGGTGGGAAGGCTGAAGGCCACCGGCACACACCTGCAGCAACCCAGCACCAGCAGGACTGCTCAGGGTCTTCAGGGTTGGGCCCTCAGCAGGGATGCCAGTGGCCAGCAGAGCAGCACCATGTCCTACAGCTACAAGCTGACCCCCAGCTTGCTGAATCCTGGAGTAGTTTGTGGCCAACAATGTCAAAGAGACAGGTTATTGTGTTAGTCTCCATCTTTGGGAGGAACCAGCAGCTAATGTCCGTCATCGAACACTAAAACACACAATTAGCACCTCCGTTGAGAGAGACCTTGGATAACTCAAGTGACAAACACTTTCCTGATCGCTGGCTATCATATTTAATAGAGCACTTTAAAAGTATGATCTAATATATTGTGAGATTTGGGACACAATGTTACTATGGTTATAACGTCCTTTGCTTTCTTCCCCTTGCAGGCAACAAATGAAAAATAGAGCAGGAGATCATATTATTCACAGATATTAACTGGTCCAACTCTAGATTCTCTTAATATAATTATTTTTCTCCATAGTTAATAAAGGTTTATTAAAGGTTAGAAGAAAACAAATCATCCTGAGTAAATAGGCTGGGGGATAAGCTTATTTTTGCTAATTGAGATGGAAAACTTTTGAAGCCCAATTCCCACCTTAAGCTGCTTACTAGGTAACTTGCCAATCTTTAAAGCTGCTACAACTAGATTTATACTACCTTGCCAGACAAGGAATTAACTGCAATGATCACAAATGCATTCTTTTTTATTCTTTTTTTTTTTTTAAAAAAAAACTTACTGAGTTGCCAAAACTATATTTAAAATAGAACATCTACCAAGAGTTTTATATGTCCCTCATAATTGCTGTGCACCTATCTGAAACCAATCAAAACAAGTAGAAGTCTATTTAGCAATATGGTTGGGAGATATTTTAATCCATAAATAATACATGAAATTGCCTAGGGAGGGTTTTAAAAAGGGGGTTTGTTGACATGGGTAAGAAATTTTGCACTAGTGAATACAAATAGTTGAAAATAATGCAATCTTCTTTGGATAATAGATCATTTTACTGTCCAATGTAAGTATTGTAAAGAAAACCAAAGAGACTGAAATTATTGGCTCAGTTTAGAAATTATAATATTGAACAAATCAAAGTCAGAAAATAAAAGCCCAAAACAATACTGGGAGATGAGAGGTCTGGTCAGGTTTTAGACAGACTATCCAAACAGCTGGAAAAGATGTTGATTCTCTGAGGGAAATTTGTAATGTATTTGACTCATGTTTTTGTGGAGCTGTGGATTGTCCTGAGGGGTTTGAAAGAAGAAACATATGCCAAGAAGTTCAGAACATTATCTGGAAAACGATAGTATTTTAGTAGTTTTTCCAATATAGCCAGCAATAGAACCTGAAGTTAAAAAAAAAAAAATGAAAGAAAAAGTAAAACAAGAACTGGTGAGGTGGTCAAAATGAGAGATTACCTGTTGATTCTTCAGCTTTGTTTTCACAAAATACAAGTAGCCTCATGTTTTCAAAAATACGGTTTTCTTTTAAAAAAAAATTCAAAATTAAATGAAATTAAAAAAAAAAAAAGATTATCAGTTCCTTCCTAATTTTCACAACTTTACATCCATTAAAATGACAGAAATAAAATTTTTAATTAATACAGCTCTCACTGTCTTGTTTTTTCAAGTCACATATGTACTACACATTGTAAGTGACAGACTACCCTTAACATGTGTAATACCGTCTTCACAAGTAAATCTGTTTTATAATGATTATGACTTTACAAACGATTTATTTTTAGAGACTTGCAATATGCTCCCTCTCACCATTTTCACGTACTTTATGAAACTGGTAATTATAGAGATATTTTCTGTCTTTCTGCAATTACATCTTCTTGGAAGCCAGCTTCATGTAATAAAAGATAGGGCTAGAATGGCTCACAATGTCACTTTTCCAGACAAAGGATGTTGTCTTCCTTTAAAAATGGCGGCTGAAATTTGTGAGGTGTCAAACCAAGATGACCTGTGTACGTCATCTTATTAATTACTAATTATTTACTAAGTTAGTAATAAAGGTAAATGCTCATAAACTAGCCCAATTTACTTCTACTTAAATGATCCAGCATTTAATACTTGGGGGGGAAAAAAAAATATACCAGGTACTTGTGGAAGGATCTTGCAGAATTTGCAAACACACCTTGATTGACTGTAGCCAGTGAGAGACAAGCTGCTGTAAGAAGGGATGTGCCTGTCACACCCCACTGACCATGAGGCAGGGAGGGACGTGATGGGCACTCAGGGCTTGGTGTGGGGCACCGTGCCCAAGCAGGGTCCCCAGACAAGGGGACCTGGGGGTCACAGACACCTCCCTGAGCTGCTCGGGTATCACAGCCTCACGCGCCAACACAGCTTACAAGGAAATTAAACCATTGCCCAAACAACCACGTCCAGCCTGACGGGAGATACAGAGAGCAAGTGAGACCATGATGTTGAGATGGCAAGCAGCACTGAGATCAAATGCATTAGGAGTGATCAATATGTAAGGACTCACAATTCCACGATTCTCAGAGCAAGAAACTTGTCAAATCTCAGTATGTTGGAGAAGGATGCACCGTCTCTCTCAGTCGGGCAAGTAAGGAGAGTTCATCAAGTCAATGATGAAGCTGAAGCGAGATTTGTACACAAGAAATTTTGATCCACATCTAGCATGGGAAGCCTCCAGCTGCACCTCCCAAGCCAGGCTGCAGGGCTGGCGGGGCAGGGGGTGGTCCCTGCTGCCGCACAGGGGGCTCCTGGCACAACTGGGATGCTCACACGTAGGTGGCTAAGCCTGCTCTTCACTGGTAGAGCCATGCTGGTGACTAACCGGCTGTGTGGACCAAAGGCCGTAGCATCACTGTGAACATAATGGCAATAGCAATTCTGAGAAAATTTTGGAAAGGCGAGCACATTGAACAAGGTTGTAAGTTCCCAGTCCTGTTCCCAGAAAAATTAAAAAGCATTTTTGCCATTAATTTTGTTTGGAGGACACAGCTCTGCAGAAGGAGTAATCAAGTTCAAATTGTTTGCAAGCTTAACAGTTTTAAAGCTGAATGATGAACACATCCAAACCTTCAGGGAAAAATTCTGCTTGCTCTTTTAGTCCAAAAATGACAATTAGAGTTTAAGCGGCACAGTTGAGCAGATCCAAACACCAGTTTAAAATTCAGTCCAGAATCCAGAACATAGCAGCCAACTGAGAAGTATCTGGGGACGTCCAGATCAGTCCAAAGAATTTATAATACAAACCCAGCATTTACTTAACGGTCATAATAAATGCACAAAAGCATGTTACTAAAAAGGCCAAAAAAGTAATTGTATATGCTAGGATACAAAATTTTAACCAAATTCTGCAGCAAACCACCTAAATTTGAGAAAGTCTAGAACTGAGTTTTCCCTTCACCTTGAAACATTACTGATTGAGCAGCAAAATTTTAATTTTGAGTAGAAATCAAGTAACAAATATGTAACAAGAAAAGCTGTTAGAGGGGACCACTCCAATCTATTTGAAGGTCACAGTTTGGGGTTTTTTTTGCAACAGCAAAATAAAGGAACACAGATTCGCAAACAGAATCTTTGAAACTGAAACATTTTTCCTATGTTCTTTTGTTATAGAAGCAAAGGCAGTATTTTTAAGATGAGTTTATTCCTTTATGCACAAATATTTCTCCATTTCAGTAACCAGATGGGTCAGTTTTAAGACAATAAGATGTGACAGGTAGCACATTTGCAGGAGATCAGCGAGTCCCTTGGTTGCTCTGCAAGACACAGGTCTAAAGGCAGAGTGACATCAACCAGCCGAGAAGTGCAGTAATCCCCTGGGACTAGCTGTCATGTCTCATTGTCGTTATGAAAGAAAAATGGTAAACAAGGAAGCCAGTCTGCAATTATGAATTTATGGGTGTTTGTTAATGAGTATCTCAGACCTTGTCAGACAGTTCCTTTTGGAGAATTTTTCAAATTTCACAGACTGTTTCAGTCTGTGGTCCTTCAAAAGTGATTAAAAATGCCACTATCATCAGATTGTGTGAGAAAAAACACATTAATATGTTAACGCAAATACACACCCCCCCCCCCCCCCCTCCAGTAAGTTTCAGACATCAGCTCTTTCCAGTGGACAAGTAATCTGGAGATGGAAAAGAAAAAGGAGAGAGGGAGAAAGGGATTTAATTCATAAAGGCACAAAAAAGAATGAGCCAAGAGGGCTCTAAGGACCAAATTTAATATATTTCTGGTTTAACCCACACAGACAAAAATGAGGTATCAGAAATCATACATTGTGATTTATGCTAAAGGAATCCTTCAGAAAACTCCCCAGACAATCACACAAAAAGATAATGAGGCTAAGATGACACAATTTAAATGCAGATCACCCAGACAGACACTCTCTTGGTCATTTAGTAAGTCCAGACAGATGGTTCTTGCAGCAGTTCTCTTACCCTGAACTATCCTTAAAATCAGGGTAATCACTTGGATGAAGCACAACCTAAAGGCAAAGCCCAGCAAAAAAACAAACAAACAAACAAACAAACAAAAAACAAAACAAAACAAAAAACCCCAAAACCTAAACTATTTAAAAAAATCTTTTTCTTAATACTGGTTTAAGGATTATAAAAAAATAGAATGCAACTAGAGCAGGAAGATATTACGAGAGAGAAACACTGATGATTTATAATGAGCGCTGGTACCAGACAAGGGAGTAGGGTTGGGATGGTAGTGGATAAGCAGTTCATAAAAGTGTCTTGGGCTACAGGTCATATACAATATAACACAATATCTTTTTTATGGGAGAGATTTACTTGCATGTCTGTTTAATCCTTTGCTGCATGCCTTGGTATCCAGATGACCCTTAAGAGAGACAGCACAGCGTTGTTTCATTTATGGTGTTTAGCAGTATCCAGGCACTAGTCCACAGTCAGAGTTCTACAATTAATTAGAACATATCTTCCCCAAATAGAAGTAATTTTTCCATATTTTTTTGCACAACAAAGAGAAATATCTACTGAACTACCCGACAAAGCCTTAAGAGTAGTGTATCTGTGAAACAAAGAGGAGCAGGTCACAGACCAGTGCTTACTGCCACCAGCTAAAGGCCCAACTAAGTAAACTATTTTTTTCTGAAACCTTATTTCATTTGAATTATGGAGAAACTTGTTACTACTCGCCCATTCGATGTTTGCCTCCTTGCAGACTAACCCAGGTGCTGCACGTTGCACGACTCGAGCCAATTTCAGAGCAGAGTGCCAGTGAGCTCGCAGACGTGAAGCCATTCCAGTTTAAGGGCACAAGGCCCAGTTTCCTGCTCTCTGTTCAGTATTTCACTTTGAAAACTTGTAAGAGGGAGGGAGCATGACACTGCAGCTGCAATATATTTCTAGTCACTGGTGAATCCCCTCCCCTCAATAGCATCTCTGCAGACCCTCCACCTAACAGACGCCCTCGCTGCACTCAGACATCCACAAGCTGGCTCAAGCAACTGAAACGATTCTGGCAGAGCCAAAGAAGTGCCAAGTGAAAATGAGAGATCAAACTTCACGTAGCAATGTTGCACATCTCTGCTACACGTTATTTCACATGTTCAGGTCACCAAAGCAGCCATTGCTACAGCGCAGAGTGTCACAAAACCTTGTCACCGTCCACTTAGGAAGCAATACTGCCCACATAGTTCAAAGACAGGGAGCACAGTGTTGTTCTGTATTTACTCACACCTAGAAACTCCTATTGCAACATGAAAATCATCTGGTCCAAATATAAATAGTTCTGTGCAGTAATAAATGTAAGTGACCCAAAGAGAAGACTGATTAAGTTTGAAAAATCATCTTAGTCATACAATCACAGCAAACACTAGTGAACAGCAAGAAAAAAATATATATAACTGGAGCATTTCACATATAATTACATGAATTATGATTAAAACATGTGAAGGAATTCAAACATACTAAAAATAGTAATAACATTCCCTCTAGAATTAAAAAAAAAAAAGAAAAATAGTATGAATGATACAAAACATGACCAGGGATCTTATATTTTTACAAGTGATTTTATTTTATCTAGATCAAGATATCACAGCAAGATTAACAAACACTTGAAGGATGAAAGGCTATAGTGCTCGAACGTGGCACATCCCAACTCTTACACAGCACTTGATGTAGGTACAAGTGCCTTCCTTTTTCAAATCTCAAATATAAATGGATCCAAGGGAAATCAGATATCTTCTTGCTTAACAGCTGTAGCAGTATAAAATTACAGTGCTGCAGATGTTTCTACTGTCATTCCACACACACACACTTAAGCAAGATAAAATAGTTACTTGTATAAGCTCCACCGCACTTAAGCTCAAAAAAAAGGTCAGTTTAAACTGTCTTCATCAGTAGATCACACCAGTGCATTTTACTTTGCTCAGAAAATAAAGTGGAGGGATTACATTGCTGGATATGTCATTGCAGTTCAGGGACAGTAATCAATGTTTTGTGGGGTAACTTCTGAAACAGCTTCTGGCTGTTCCACACAAAACCTGACTTGGCACCATTTTCATTCTGGTTGTTGAAATTATATTTTCAAGTCAAAGACAGTGAGACAGATGGCCCATTTTTGCTACACTAGACCCACCTTCTTCTCTTGGTACCAGGAAACAAAGCTATGAAGATATATCTGCTACTGTCAAAAATTTAACATCTAAAGGAAAATTAATAGCACCATTCCTAAAGGAAGTTATAATCAGCATTGATACGAGGAGTTCTACAAGTCCAGGATTTTTGTAAATGAAAGAGTCTGCAGTGGCTAAAGTAAAAACTGTTTACCAGGCACCGATACTTCTCCATTTTCTCCAGTACAGAATTAAATTTTCCTGAATTATCAGCTTCCAGAGATATCTGCCAAGAACCATTTATATTGTGGGGGGGTCCTTGCAGGGGAATTTGGATTTTTTTTTTGGGAGGGTTTGTGGTTTTTTTTAGAAACAGTCATCATAAATCAGGCTGTACAATGGTAAATGTATATATAGCGGACACACTGAAGTTCTACTGACTTGAGAAATAATATAGTTAAAGAGCTTCCAGCACTGGCACGTTTTCCCCTCAGATTATTGTGAATGGTAGGAGCTGTGCACTGTCTGATCTTCCTATTTAAATCAAAACCTTTATTCCCAACTTCAAGAATGATGAACAACTTGCCAAAGGCATATGACTAAGAACTCAAGACAAACCTTATAGGGAAAACCTGCCTCTACAGTTTTTGATCACTTTGACTTAATCAAGCCACAGAGAATGTTCTTGCAGAGATGTGCACAGTCTTTGCAGACACAGAGCATCGTAAGAAACAAAAGCAGAGTTACCAAATGGAAACTGTCTAGACAGTCAGCAGAAACTTGAGCATTAGCAGGAGGCATCAGCATGCCTCTGAGCCATGACAAGAGAAGACTTTGCTTTTTCCCTGGAGAGACCCATCTCCAAAGCAGAGTTCCCACCTGTGAACAAATGCATAATCACTCCACAGCTTTCTAAGCACTCTTGTCAGGTTGTACCTACTGTGTGAGCTCAGGCCTCGTGTGCGAGCAATCCCGCTTTTGAGGACAAAGCCACAGCATTTAACTACTCACGCGGTGTAGCTTGGCTGCTGCTACAGTAGCATGCACAGAGTAAAAGAGAGGGAAGCAATCAGCTCTGACTTCACATCCCACCCTTGCTCTTGCTCGGAATAAGGGGATGAGAGCGTAATGACTCCTGAATGTTCTAAAGAAGGAAATCTAACATTGTCCTAAATTTTCTAATAACTCAAGCATCAGATTAGTTCAACCCTAGTGGTTTTTGTTTTGTTTTGTTTTTTATTATAACAAAACCTGTAACTTAATAGCAGTGGAACATGGAAAATAAACTGTGAAGAACGTTGATCTTTAAAATTTTTAAGCAAATAAGTATAATTTTATTCTGTTTTTCTTTTTGTCTTTTAAAAAAAATCTTTTTAAAAGGCCAGTTGAGTTTCCATGAGTGTATTTCTTCTGCAAAAATTGATTCTACAGATGTTTATTAATTCAGAAAATTAAAGCAATAGTGTTGCAAATCAGGCTTGGGAAAAATCACCATAGACTGTTTTCACCAACTGCATCACAGTACCATTTTAATATTGACCCTTCACCACTATATAAGAAATATCAAGTGCATTAGCTGTTTCCTGCGGGTACCTAAAGTTTAAACATTTGTGCACAGAATGAGCAACCTGACAGTCAGCTGAGTCTACAAAAATTAGTTTTGGGTAGATTGCTTTGGTACAGGAACGTTATTCGATATATTAGTGTTTATGTACATTAGCATAATACTTAAATATATTCAAGCTGGTTTTCTTTTAATCTGAAAAACTCAGCAGCTCATTACCACTGGCAGTTAAAATGATCCTAGACTCAGTGGCAGCATGCCTAACCTCAAAATCATTGAGGTTCATTGCAACAAGCAAGCCTCTAAATCTCCCCAGTGTCCAGTGGGGACAATCAGAATTGTGCTGATTGAGAGGAAACTACAACAAGGATACAAAAGGGTCACCACACCAAAACAAACATTGCGGCTGAAGGCAATTTCAAACTTTCTATGTTTTGTAAACTACAGAGACTTCTTTTTCCAAGGAAAAGCAAAATGAGATTCAAGTCCTTCCATTTACTTTCTCTTAAATCATCTGGTTTTCTAGTAGTTATTCTTTATGGTCTGCCAAGCAATATTATAACTTACAGAAGTTTTCGCTGATAGGAAAAAACCTGGAAGCCCTCTCCAATGCCAAGCGACAGCAGTTTAGAGATTCTAACTGGTGAGTAATACACTGATGCAATACCGCAATGCAAATTTTTTTCAAAATATTTAGGACTTAGAGATTACTTGCGGAAATGGTAATGTTTCCTAACAAATCAAGTGCTTCAAGAACAGACCACCCAAATGTATTATCATAAAAAGATGTCAGTTACTTAATTACATGATAGAACAACACATTTCTACTTTTCAATTTTTTTCTTTTTTTCTTTTTTTTTTTTTTTAAACAAAATGTATCCTCTCTAGAGGGTAAAAGGTTTACAGCAGGAGGTGGGATGAATTAACTTTGCTAGTAACCAACCTCCTCATATTCTAATTATTTTGGAAATAGTTTAACTTGAACCATGATAATGTACATATAACACAAGGGAATGAAAACACTACCCCTTTTCTGCGTCTGAAATGGCTTTTCTGAGACCACCTACAGTGACTTAAACTGTATGTACTTCCAGTTAAATGTAAAAATACTTGTATTCATTCAGTGTATTTGATATAATTTCAACTTGTCCACACAGACTGGTCAAGAAGTATTTCTGCAGCCTGTGCAAAAAGTGAGACATTGGGATATTTCAAAGATTTTACAACAGACCATCTAAATATCAGGTATCTCAGATTCCCAACCAGCCTACTCAGAAAACATACAACAGAATGTTAATTAACTAGTAAAATGTGAACTAGAAAAAATTTACATAAAAATTAATCTACATGATGGTGCACTATCCTTTATTTATGCCAGGCTGCTAACTCTGAGCCGTCAGCCATTCAGACTAGGTCTCCTGCCTTTTAATGCAAATAAACATAGTTCTTATTAAAACTTCATAAGGCCTTCATAAACACTGCCTTAATTTACACATATATTACTAAACCTTTCCCCTGTATCTTAATTGTCTTTTAAAATAAGTAAAAATATTTTGCTAAAGTGTACATAGCAATAATATTCCTGAATGTTCAGAGAGGCATCTACCAGCAACATGCCTTAAACACCACAATAGCCTAGCAAATATTAAACAGACGTGGACTGTATTTTTCTATTTGAGAGCAAAGTGCTGAAACAACTACTTTGTACTTCACTACCTATAAGCTGTATTGTGTGTTCATCACCATTTTACAGAATGGTGTAGTAAGGGGACTATCAGCATCTGATGAGAAAGCAATGTGTACTGGCAACCCATTAGAAAAGGGTAACAAAAGGACAAAGTATTTAAATGGTTGAATTTCACAGCAGATAACTTTAGTGGGTGTCATAAAATGTGCTATATCTGTAAAAACACGAACATACTGAAGGGGAACATGGAATAAAACTGGATCAGAGGTGCTCTGGCAAAGAAAGCAGGGAAAGAACAGGGATTTTGTAAAAGAATTCAGCCCTGGTCATTCTCCTTTTATGGGTGATTACCCTACATTTCCTTCTGGGGCTCTGGCAATATTTTTGGTTTTTTCTTTCTTATTTTTTTTGCACTGCAGGTCTACCATTTTATCTTCACATACTCACTGGACGACTATGCACTTTTCTTGGGTGGCTGTCCCCATCTGTGTACCCATTTTTATGTGAACCTGAATTTCAGGGGATCCCATACCTCATCTGAAACTAATCTCCTATGCAAAGAAACATCTATTTATCTCCTCACTGCACTAAAACTGTTTAAACCAGATGTGTCAAAGTTATTCTGCAAAAAGGGGCTGAATTCCATGTTTAATTATGCCCCATGGAGCAGGTCATAAACCTTGTGCTATCACTGACAAACTGTTTTTGATCCCTCTTGAAGAGAAGCTGCTTTGGCCCAATGACTAACCACAGAAAACAGGCCTACACAAATGAAAAAAACAATGGTTTTAGCCTTGCTTTGCAAACACAAGGAAAATAGTTGGGGGGAAAACTGTATTAGATGTTAACATAGCACTGACTGGTAAAGAGTTGGGTAGTAAAACGGGATAGAAAACAGCTAGCAATGCAGAAGCAGAACCAGCTCAAATTTTCACTTCTCGGGAGGTATCCCACCTGCCAGCTTCTGCAACAGAGTGACTGGAAGAAGCTCCCACTCCTCCTGCATGACAATCCAGTGTGGCTGCACTGTAAAACAGATCATGGAGCCACCCTAGAATAAACATCTCCCTCTGAAAAGAGAGGAGGGGGCATCAACGGATGCAGAATTTCAGTGATTCTGTTTACAGCACAGATGTCTCCACCCTCCACCTCCAAGAGCAGTGTTAGTACAGCTATCAGGAATGAAAATTTGCAGCTCGGGAATGAGGAAAAAGTGGTGAAGGACAGGGCTGGGGGAAAAAATGGAAAAAAACAAAACTAAAAAACTGACATACATAAGAGCAGAGCTGGCATATAGCATTATATTTAACAGCATCCATTCTTGAGATGTTAGTCTCTAAAATCAGGTGACTTAAAGAACAAGAGTTAAGAGGAGAAAAGATGGCTGTCCAAATGCTGTGATTAGATAAGCTTGTAGGCTGAGGTCTCTTGGAAGGAACTAGTTTGTACTACAAAACAGACAGAGACCAAGGTCACTGTATCAGTCCTTTTTCTACAAGTTGCTTTGGAGTACATCATTGTTTTCGCTAACACTGGTGGTTTGCAAGACCTTGAACCTTAAAATAGTTTTCGCTAACACTGGTGGTTTCCAAGACCTTGAACCTTAAAATACTGCTTTTTGAACACTTTCTACACCAAACTCTGTGACTTGGGTCGTACAATTTAAACATCTCCTAAGTTTGGAAAGCTTTCTACAGACTTTCAGAGGCAATGCTAGCTAATTCTTTATTAGGCACCTAAATAAAAGCCCTTTGCTTTCCACCAGTTGGGACACAGTCACGCCATCCCACTTTCTCTCTAGTTTCATTGTTTTATCCACAAGCTATGCACAGCAAAAATCTATATGTTACAACGCAGACAGAAAAGACTACATAAAAATGACCTTAGGAACAGCAGAAAGAACAGACAAAAAAGCACAAAGTATTGTCACAGGCTACCCTAATACTTCCTGCAAGTACTACTGCCTAACGTACCCCTGTGGAAGAGAACCTCTCACCTAGGCTCAGAAGGGCCTTCAACCTGAAATCAACTTGATAGCTTCAGCTAGGCTTCCCTCAGGCGGTGTTCCCCTTGGCCTGCAATTTGTCACAGCTAAACTACACCATTCTGGTGTCTGCTATACATTCTGGTGAGGCATGTAAAATTCCCACTGTAAGTGATGCATGGATTGAAACAGTTGAGGGAGAAGGTTTCAGTTACACAAAAGCTTTTTACCAAGGCTGAAACCTGCAGCCTGGCAGAGCACCCACCTCAAGCAGAAAATTTTGACTATTACTGGCAGGAATCACAGATCTCAGCCAGGTTCTGCTCAAAGGTGCCAGGGAATCCCAGTAAGGAAAAACAGGACCTTTGGTGCTCACTTAGCATAACTTCAGGCAGGAGTCTGGACTAACATCATCACCAGGCAGGCCAGTTGTGGCTCTATCTCCACAATTCTTGAAAACTTCTGAAGAGAGACTCCAGTGCATCCGTGCTCTCCTGGGGGAGATTTCTTTCCTGATGTCCAGCCTGAGCCATTTAAGCCACAACTTCTGGCTATTACTCCTTATATCACATCACCTGGTTCTACAGAGGAGTTTGATTTCATTATCTTTTAAATTGCTTCTCAAGTAGGCAACTATGCTGATCGTGTTTGGGCCTTCTCTTTGCCAGACTAGAGAAGCCCAGCTCCCTTTCACAGCCTCTCACGGTAAGCAGGTGCCCCCGGCCACCCTGGCAGCTTGCCACTGGACCCTCCCCACTTTCTGCACATCTCTGCTAACCTGGGGACACCCCAACTGAAGTGCAGTACACACAGAGGAAGATGAAGGGCAAAGCAACTTCCATGTGGCTCTGCAGAGCTACTGCTAACAACCAGAACAAAATTTGGACAACCCGCTCAGGGTGCTAATCACTCGTGCGCAATCTGTGCAATGAAATGTAAGCAGAAAGAGAGAGATCCAGATGGTAGTGGCTAGAACTGAAATGTAATTAGTTCAGTCAATACAGTAGTGTATTTTTAGATGTTCCACTAGTCAAAACAAGAAATGTTGCTCAAGCAAATTTAACATTGCTTAAAAAAAAAATTGCAAAAACTGTATGCATGTTAATTCTATAGAGACTTTTTTCTGACAACTTAGGCAGGAGCTGGAAAGCATACTTTAATCCATACAATGACTAAAAGTAACAGCACTGCCAGAAAACATGATTTGGAACAATTCTTGGAATACAGAGGTTCATCTGTTTTGCAAAAGAAAGAATCAGAAGCACAAAAGTATAAGCAGTTATTTTAAACTTGCCTATTAAGCAAGGACACCAATAGCTAACAGATGCTGTTATTTGCAAATGATTTCAGCAAAACATACATACTACACGTGACAAGACTTTCCCCCCAGCCCCCAAAACCCTGATTGAAACCTGTGTCTTGTAGAAATATGATGAAAATACAAACCTGCCTATAAAACCTAGCATTTGTCTGAGGACTATTATATTATGTATTTAATTAGCATTACCGTAACAGTACCTTTCAGACGACTATACAGCAAGTTGGAATATAAAAAAAATTTAATCTAGATTGTCATTTCCCAAAACTATTTACACCACTCAGTAGAAAACTTGCTTTTGTTGGGATTTTTCAGTTTGGAACAAGAAAACCATTCAGACTCTGAAGGTTCTCGTTCCTAAAAACAGACCGAATTGTTTCCAAATTACACCTCAGCATACTGAGGAAACCCAAACCTTTGCAAAGCAGTTTAAGCACCATGGCTTTGATTATCATCAAGACATAACACCCATTACATTGTTTGGGTCTGTTTTGATAAGTGCTACACAAACATATTAAGAGTGAAAACACAAGAGAAAACATATCATCTGGGAAGAAAAGAGAGGAGGGGGATACCAGCCAAGTAACAAATGGCTACTCCATGTCTCTAGATGTGTAACTGGAAAGTTTCAAGAAGCAGCAGTAAGGGAGCAGGGTATGAACTTCTAGAAGGGCAGCTAAACTGAACTTCTCTATCAACAGGCCATCACAATGAAAAGGTACTGTAAGGAGAGGGAGGAAGGCTCATACAGAAGAGCAAGCAATCTGGGGAAAAGCTAGGCGAGTGCTTTCTAATTATAAAAAAATACATTTTTAAAGTTTAAAATAAAGACCTTGATCTTTCCAATTAACAAAAATAAGCATAGGGTTTTTGGGGGGTTGTTTTGTTTTTCACTTTGCTGTATTTAATGTGGCATAAGACCAACACCAGAAGGAAAAAAAAGAAAAACCCACAGAACCAAACAAAAAGAACACCGCATGGCCCTATAAAATCCAACAAGGCAGAGAGGAACTGGCTTTCCATTTCAAGAAGTGCATAAGGTAAGCTACTGACATTTGGTTAGGCTTTGTATTATGTTGCATTTCAGTGGTCAGAAAACTTCAGCGGAATGGTGAAGAGTTCCACTGGCTCAATGCAGAGGAGCAGTGCTAGCCAAGATAACAGCGATAAACAATACTAAAAATGCCCAGTGTACCACAAGAGAGTTCTGTTTCAACAACATAAAAAACACATGGTAAACCAACCATTAAAATCATTCATTCAAAACATATTTGACTGTTTTCATGAGGCCAGTCTTAAGATCATGGATTTTTATTTATTTATTTAAGCATTTTTTTAGAAGTTACAAGCCCTTTTGTACGTAAACTGAACATGTGATTGCTTTCTAAACCACTGCAAACATGATTCAATTTTCGTTTTGTTTTTTTCATCTTTTGCTTTCAGTTTTTGCCTAAACAATTTTATGAAACATTCTTAGCTTCTGCCACCTTCTACCCATACTGAGCAACCTAGGATTGTAAACCAGGGTCGAGTTTTCAGGCTGAACACAGCACATTCTCCACTCCCCTAATCCTGCAGAACCTCCTCCGCCTCACATCTGCAGGGCTGGAGCACTGCCAGTGGCAGGTCTGTTCTTCACGGCACCATTCCTTCGATGCCTGTAGGGATTTCACTGCAGAAGATAATTCTGACCATATCTTTCTAAAAGTTGATGCCATTTGATGATAGTTTGATAGCCCGTGCAAATTTAATCAAGGGTCTTGCTTAGTTTCTGGAATAGCTGGCGTTTTCAGTAGTACAGAAACAAACCCCCTGATTCATGCTACCATGATTTCTAGCAATTTTTGCAGCTTTGCACTTCAAACCTAGTTCAGTTGAAGTGGCATAGGAGTAAAGTAAAACCACTACTTCTCCCTCCTGCAAACTGGCTTTTGAAGTCATAGCTGTAACACAATGGGCAGTCAGCTTCTGTGCATAAACACAGGACAGTTTTTAGGACTAACCACCATGCACTCTCCACAGACTCTAAACTAAGCTTAAAATAGTATTTGCACCAAGAGAAACTATAGCTGTAAAGAGGGCTAATTTTATGCTGGTATGGTTGGAATACTGTACCTGAACTTGCTCAGAAAGTATGTACCTTCTTTAATACAAAATTAGCTTTGGGTGTAACTATTATTTGTTTTTCAGCAGAACCTACAAACTACTTTATTTTCTAGTACCTAAAAGTAACAAAAATATGTTCTCCACACCCACGAAGTTTAATTTTAGGAGCCAGAGGCTCCTGAAAACCTAGGTGAGCCAACAGCTGGCTCTCATCTTCCACCAACCAAAAATGAAAAGGTGGAAAGTCCTAAAGAACCAACAGCCCTAATTGTGTTACTTCTGCTTCTCTTTTCCCTTTCTTCCACTCCATGCCAATCACCTCAAACCCAGTTACATTTGCTGTCTCCCTCTTGAGGGATTCGTAGCCCTTTTCTTGTTGCTGTGAGAAGGTAGTGTTCATCATCAGGAAACTTCCTTCACTGTAGCTAGACAAAGATCTGTTTGGGTTAACCGATTCTTTGCTTGTTTTTGTTTCTGGCAGAACAATACAAAATGGGATCCTACATTTTAAAACTTAAAAATCACTTGCTAAACACCGTTTGTGGTTACTCATTTATTCTGCAAGATTATAATATTCCAGGCTTTCGCTGCTGCTCCATTTCTACCAGATGCTGCAAGTCACTAGGGAATATTCTGATTAATATTTTTTGTCATATGAATAAGAGAAACAAACTTTTTAAAAAATCAGTTCCCATACTTCATCTTTGCTTTTCACTTTTTGTAAATTAAATTTGGAGCATTTTTCTCCATTTGAATATTTCTTCTATTTCAACTGAGAAATTAATGGTTCTGTAAGTATCAAACTGAAAATTTTGGCTGAACTGCTAATAACTGAATAGCTGAGTGTATGTGTGTGTGTGTATATATATATATATGTGTGTGTGTGTGTGTATATGCACAAAAAGGCAACATCCTGAGGCTAAATTATATTTTCAAGACGATTTTCTTTTATTATTTTTATCATGGTAGAATCTACAAACCTCACTAGAGACTGGGGCCCCACAGTATGATATGCTGTACAGACATCTATTACAACTCAGCTCCAGCCCAAGAGAGTTCACAAATCTGTATTTCTCCTACAATGCACATAAATACAGTGTAGCTGTTCAGTTCTTCAAAACTACCCTGGATAACACCCTTGAGAGTGCAGACCATCAAGCAACTACACTTTTGAATTTGACTATCCAAGTATTTTTTTAAAAAGACTAGGTAGCACTTTGGCTTAAAAAACTTTTGAGGAGTACTATATTAAAAGACAAATATCAAATGGACTTCAACACTTTACAAAAGCAAGCTCGACTAAAGATCAAGTTTCTAGCTGCTGAAGCAGTTAAAGAGCAGCGCTTTTGCAATGGCAAACTTTTGTCCATATGGGAAGAGGTGGGGTAAATGTTTCAGTCCAGCTTTAAACCAAAGAAATAAAATTGGCCTCTCATATTATCAAGAACAATGCCAAGTAAAATAACTTGGTGGTTCTTTTCTATTTCACTCATCCCATGATGCTTCTTGGTGCTGCACATTCACAGTGACAGCGGTTCGTCTGACACATGCGCACACACTCGTTCATTTTTTTGTTTTACTGCATTGCCTAATGCGCAGCTGCTGACTTGTACCCATTGCAATAGATGCTGCACATACAAAACAGAAGCTCAGCTCCAGAGCTTACAATGTATGTGTAATAACACAAACAACAGATGGATGCAGACAACATCTAAAAAAGAGGTAAAGCTGGTCAGAATATTCTCAGCACACTGGCAGATGACTGGGTTTTATATATACATATATAAAAAACAAAAATACATACATGGCAAATTTCTTTTGAGTATAGAGGCATACACAGAGGATGAAGATGCTTGTTTGAATATTAGGTGAGCAATGGAATTTATCATCATAAACAGAGTTAGTTGACTACTACACTTCACGTAGGCCTGCAAATGTTCCTATAACATTTATTTTCACGAGAAATGAAGTAATGAATAAAGAGCACCCTCTGTGTTAATATTCAATTTTATTCCACAAGGAAACTCCAAGTAATCATTCTTCTTCCAAAGCGTAACAAAATTAAAAAAAAAAAAGAAAAAAAAGAAAAAAAAAAGAACAAAAAGGAACAACAGCATTTATCAAATGGATGCTGCATATTTCTAAATATTGCAGTGGCAGTTTGCTGTGACAGATACAGGAATATAAAAATAACTTTAGGAGCATATAAATAAAAAGATTCACCACAGTCCTATCACAATGACTGTTTATGGTGAAGTTACTGAGAGATTCCCTCTGATCTGACTTCAGACTTGTATCAGTAAACTACTGAGTAGGTAACCGTTAAGTACGAACCCTTAAGGTAAACTGGGAACAGTACCTAAAGTAAATGCAACAGAACTGTTGTCAAAACTATGAGCTGAGTCATTGTTCACACTCTTGCCATTTCCCAACCAAAAGTAGCACCTCCCATTAAGTCACCGACAAAACGCTCCAGTCCAAACTTAAGTTCATGGCATCAAGCATATTAAAACCTAAAATGTTTACCAGGAAAGAAGGTAAACATTAAAATGATTAAATAAATTAGGGATCAAGGCCACTGGGATCAGAGAGGAAAGGTCTGCCACCTTGCTTTTTCATCTGTGTACTTCCCCTCCCTTCTCTTTTCCACTCATCTCACTCCTCTTCCACCATCTCTCCAGAACTCAACAGCAGATCAAAGGATGCTCCACCCATTGTAAACCAAGCCAGAGGCTGCCAGGCTGGAGCACACAGCCATGGTGTAACTGCAGCGAAAGCAAACACAACTGCACTTGCATCAGCAACAGAGGTTAATAATTTTTAAAGGGAAGAAGTCACACATTCACTGGTTTCACTATTACAGAGATGGAGTCTGTGGTTTAGTCACCAATAACAACATGGTTAAAACATATCAAAGTATTCATATTTCTTTTTTAAATTCAGAAGCCTGTTTTCATTGTTCTAGGAAATTACTATTTTCTGAAACCCATAATTTCTGTCTAAATACTTAAGTTGATATTCAGCATGATTCAGTCTAATTTCTATTAACGTGTCTGCAAGTGTAACAATATCCTTATCTTTTTGAAGCTGTTTGAATGCGGGATTTTTTTCAGCGTTTTATTTAAAAGTTCAGCTGGCTGTTTTATAATTTGTCACCTTTTGTCTTCTTTCAGTAGTATGTCATTAAGTCTTTAATTTGGCGTTTCCTGTTGTCTGCAGTGGGATATATGCTGTTTTAAAACCAAAGGATTGCAGACATAGATGGTGGGTAAAATCTGTGAACCATAAGTAAATTCTTATAAGGGACATACAAAAAAGATTGTTCTTCAGTCAGACTTAAGCCATTACTTTCTTCAAAAGAAGAAAAGACACAAGTTAAGAAAAAGGCACTGCCAAAGACCTTCTGCCCAAATGTGCATCTCCATGAAGTTGCCTGCTGAGTGCATATGAATGCACTGCGATCTGGGAAAAGGATCCAAATAGGATTTCAAACATCCAAAAATTTTAACTCAAACATTTAGGTATTTCACCATGCTGCTATTCATTCATTCACTGATTTTTTTTGTCTTAGTTTAAAGAGATGCTAAACAAAAGGAGAAGAGCTCTACATGTATTTACATTCCAAAACTAAGCTCCCCTTACCACCCCCCTAGTCTGTCATCCCTTCATAGCTAAACAAACCGTAAAGTCTAGCCCTATGTTCTTGAAGCAAAGTCACAAACACAGTAAGAGAAAAATTTGGTCTTTCAAGAAGAAAAAGACGAAAAGAATTTTTAATCTATTATAGCTGCCCATGTTGTTTTGACTATGAACACCATTACATTCAGATATTACGTGCAGACTAAACTGGTGGAGGAGTAGGATCAACTTCTTTACTATTTTGGCTTTATGAAGCTTTGTTCTTTGACAATTTCCCAGACATTAATAGCCTCTCCTGCCCTATCACTAAGACTGGCTCTTATATACAAGTGATACATTTCGCAGAAAACAAAAACAGAGGATAATATTTTACCATGTAAAAAGTAGGCAAGACCAACGGTCGGCTCTCTGCAGCAGACGGCTTTCCACAAGGGGAAGCCCGACAGACCCTGCTGCCTGCATCCCACTCAGCACACTGCAAGGCCCTCTCCAGAGCTGCTGGGTGTTTCAGCCAAGGCAGGTCACCTGCTGTAAACACCAAAACCTGCAAGTTTTCCCCATTTCTAACACACCAATATTTTTTCACGCAGTACACAAGATACAGGGTAGGGTCTGTGTCCTTCCCAAGGTGCTGAGAATCTAAATAACATTTAAAAGACACATGGTCACACTGGGAAGCTCCACACCACTTTCTGCTTGTACTGAACACTTACTGGCATGAGTTCTCTGCTGCTGGAGAGGCAGAAATACCCTGTCTGAAGCAGGGAAACACAGAATAGTATGGGAATGCGCTACTGGATCAACAATGAAGGTCCTTCATGCACAGAAGGATGCATTTAACCCACTTTTTAAAAGGATTAATAATGAATTATGCTATCTCTGGTTTGCAATTCATATTTTAAACCTTAGGTTAAACCCTACAATTCAAAGTTTCTAAAGATGGGAGTTTTACTAAAGCAATTTAATCTTATTGTGAACATAAAAAATGATACATTAGAATAATATATCCACCTAACAAGGCCTCTTTGATGGGAGTGGTAAATACTATTTTTGAAGCACTTAGAAAATTACTTTTTTGAATATTAGAAAGACCTGTTGCAATTGTAGCAACAAAGATGACAAATTGAATTGCATACTGTTCACAATTTCAGTTCTTCTGGTATGACAATGCTGAGCACCACCTTCATTTTGAGTATTAAACATGCAACAACACCTTCCTTAGACAAAATGTATCAGAAAACTGTTTCTGACCATATTCACGATATGTGTTTTGCTTTGTTACTCAGATTCAGCCTGAAGGATTCCAGAATCTGACTTTCAGCCTGGCTTATTTGTAAAAGTTTTGGCCTCCTCTGTGCCAAAAATATAGGAGTGTTGTGATATTGAGAGTTGTATAGGCTGAATTGGTTTCCCTGTATTCTGCTGTACAGTATGAGGTAGAAATCTAGAATCAATGTTTGTATAGCATATTTAACTGGTCACGTCCAACATCAAGTTACCTTCATTTTATTTTTTTAGAGCCTTTATTTTTCTCTTTATTGCTTCACAGAGTTAAAAAGCTTTTGGAAGCTGTATGCCGTCACAAATGCAAAAGGAAAATTCTCCTAGAAATGGTCAAAACTGTTCCAGAGGCTTGTCTATGTGGGAAGGGGTTGTGAAAACGTGGAAGTACTACAGCTACGCCATCTGAACTCCCCCATGGATGCTCTTACTAAAAGCGTTTCTGTGGTTTAGCTTAGGACCCTTTCAAAGTGAAGCAAAAAAGGCACTTACATCATCCTCTCAGCCCCTGTAGAAGAGCTACTCCTTAGACAGCTACTCTGGGTTATTTCTCTATGTAGATAAGCCCTAAGTGATACCTTTTTTGGCATACTTCCTAATGTTACATCATCCACCACAATGCTTCAGTCTTTTGGAAACAACATTGTGGGTAGATCCAGGTATTCTGCATTCCAAGTCCTCTAAACTCTTCTATACATATCTATAGAAGGCCTGGTGTACACAAACAGGTTTTCATCAAGCATTTTTTGTACAGCAAATGTGAAGTCTGAACATTCCTCTGTCCTGTTCTGAAGGTTTTCATTATTATCTTTCCTTCATCTATGGAAATTTTCCATCAAATCAAAAAGAAAGTTCCTCAGCTTTTTGTGTATTTTTTTAAACAACAAACGCTAAGAAACTTGCTGTTTCAATCTAGGAAAAAATGTGCCTAGAAATTCTAGAAACACTTACATAAACTTTAGGTCTCAACTTGAAAATTTTCATTTTCCTCACCTTCGTAAGAGGAAATCACTGATTCTGATATAGTAGTTATGATGCTAATCCAAAACTTAACACTGTGCATTAAATCTGTTCCATGATGATAGAAAACATGTGCAACTGTGCAGATACATCGATCAGGAGAGAGGCATCCAATAATTTTAAGATGGAAAATAGCAAACTCTGGACTTGTAGGGGAAACCAAAACAAAACAAAATATAACTTCACACTTTATCAAATGAAGAACTAGAGAACAGGTAATCAAGATGTCTCTCTGTTTTCAAAAGGAGATGAAATTCTGCCAGGCAGCCAACTCCGGACAATGTAACAGAACATATAACTAAACAACCCTCATTTGTGATATAATACCCTCTCTTATTCTTATTTGCCAGCATCATCAACATTACATAAAAATTAGTTTATTTCACTTAATTACACGTTTGAAACTGTTAACATGGAATTGCAATGGTTACTTGTGTTTCAGATATATTACTGAATATTTTGCCACATACATTTAAAAAAGCAACACAATCACAGAATCACAGAATGTTAGA
>NW_010099656.1:0-11158 GCF_000699245.1 Pterocles gutturalis | reverse complement strand
ACCCAAACCATTCTGTGATTCTATGAGTAGGAGAGAGCTGGACTCCACAGCTGAGCATCATCTTCACCCAGGGAACACAACTTCTTTATGTGCATCCTGTTGTAAACTACTTTTCAGCTCAGAAAATGGGTTTAGCACAGTCTGTTTAAATCCAGAGACCTCCTCGTGGCAGCCAGTAAAGCTTTCTGAATACGGCCCTATAAAGTACGTAATGTGCTGAGGTCTATCCAGGGTTTTACAAATGCCACTGAGCTTTTTGTGTTTCAGGCTTGCTAGGATACTTCATAACAGCAGATGTGTGAAATATCACTGCAGAAAGAAAAAAAAAATCCAGGTTTCTTACTTAAAAGCAGCTGGATTTGATTTACGTGTACCTGGCTTGCAGGGATTCCTGCAGTGGAAGTGAAAATGGCTGTTTCCCATCAAGCTGCCCCAAACTTTGTGATCTCAGACAGGATCTATGTGTGAAATCTCCTTCCTGGAGCTGCTGGGAGATGTCCAAAGCTATGCAGTTGATGGGGGCCTTCAGTGAAGTTAATTAACCCAGAGTCTGTAGCAATAACCCCTGGCAGCCAGCCCAACATAAACATGGTCTTGTGCCCCTTTTCACAGCCTCTGAGCATCTGTCTAACAAGGAGACAATCTTCCCCTGGCACTTAACCCTGTAAAGGCTTTTTCCCAGAGCACTTATACGGAAACCTGATTAGAAAAGATTTCTTTCTGTTTCTACCTACTCTATGCAATTTACTTTGTGTTGCCTTTTTTTCCCCACTTGTTTTACAGCTGTTTACACTTCCAGCCTCATGCCATTTATTTCTCCGTCAGCTTCCTTCTTTAAGCTATGCCACAAACTGGGGGGATGCTGACTTATGTTTATCACCTTCTCTGATGCCCCTTAGTGTGATGCATGAGTAGTCCTCCAGGCTTGCAGTGATGAGGCTTTTTTTGTACCATCTTCTCTGTATCATGGTTCATACAAAACTTTCTTAATTTCCTCTGGTATGGCTAAGCCTTAGTTCTCTGGAAGCCTTGCAGAGACTGTGCCTTCCTTCCCTTGTTGCTAACTCAAAAAAAAATCTATTTAAAAGATAAATGTTTTAGCTATTCCATAGTATATTGCTATTTGTAACTCTTAATACAGTTGTATCTGACCTCTTCATTCTCAGATAGTGCTCTTGGATCTGGCTTTCTAAGATTAAGGAGTACCTCATCTTATTCAGTAGGATTCTGCCCCAAATGTTCTTGTGCAGGGCTCCGTATCTAGAAATCAGGTTTAGAAACAGTTTTGAGCCTAGGTGTTCATGATGCTTTCAGAGCTAAACCTGCTCACATCTGTATTCCAGCTAGTCAGGGTTCTCTGGGGGGACTTGGCACTTAGTAAGAGTTTTCCAAGTGTCTACAGGGAAATATCCCGCAAAGTAGGAGCAGTGACCTCCCCGTGTGCATGGTGTGTTGCCAAGTATGCTGATTAGCACAGCCCACAGAGCAGTGCTAGCCCAGGGCTGATCTGTGAGCATTGATCTGTGATCCAGAAACCCTGCTCCCAGGGCAGCTTGGGCAGCTGCTGCCAACTCAACGGACTCAGTTTTATGCACTGTTCCCTGTTCTGATTTGTGCTTGGATTTTTAATTCCTTTTAGCTCTCAAGCTCCCCAAAAATGCCTAAATGAATGCAAAACCTCTTGTATGGATCATCTAGTCCAAGCTGTCACCTGCTGTGGGCATTGGCAGAAACCACCTTCTTGGAAGAAGCGTTCCACTAACTAGAGGCTGGATGGATGGATAAGAGAATAAATCCTTTCCTAAACTCTTGCCTTATCAATATTATGCCTTTTAACTAGCTTTTAATAATAAATAGCTGATAAAGGACCTTAGTGTGCAAGAACTTGCTTGTAGATATGTTGCATGTTTGATCTGGGAAAGGATGCTGGCTTTGCTGACTGTGTCAGACTTAAATGAGTCTGGTGACCTCCAGCAGCTGAAAGAATGAACTGCTGGTGATTCTGTGAGCTGCTGCCCTCTGTTGCACAAATCCAACACGACACTGACACTGTCCCCGGTAGCAGGGAGAGGAAACAGTAATATACAGAGTGGGAGTTGAAGCCAGCCAGAAAATACCAGCTGTCTTCTCTGGAAAAACTCATAAGCAATTATGTTGGTTATGTGCCTAACAACAATGGCTGTGAAGGGCAAAGAGTCACCAGTGTACCTCCAGCTGCTGCTGAAGGTGAAGTGTATTTCTTGATTTGTGGTATTACAGGAATGCTCTAGACTGCATTTGAAGTGTGGTGGGAAAATGCATTTTTATATGCTCAAACGCAAGCAACACGCTTTCAGATCTTAAGACTATTCTTTGCTATAATGTGTAGGGGGAAAAAGAACTTCAACTTCTTTGTTGAATAGAAGATTAATCTTAATTTAGTCTCCCAGTTCATGCTTTAATACAAGATCTTTAATGACACTTTTTCTTCAATCAAGGATGACATCTCAACTAGTCCTCAGCTCTTTACTCCCATGAGCCCTTACGATGCCTACCTTCCGATTCAAACAGCCGACGATGTGTTGTTGGGTTCTCAGTTTAACCAGCCCAAAGAGCTTTCGACAGACTTCTCCTCTGTAGATCTCAGCTTTCTTCCAGATATTACCCAAGATAACAAAGAACAAAATCTATCTGAAGATGTCCAGGAAATGCAAAAAGAGCCGGATGGGGATGGGTCAATACCAAGAAATGAGGACAGTGGTATCTTCATGGATGAAAGCAGCTTGTCCTATCCAGATGGAACTCAACCATCTCCTGAAGCATCTGGTGTGTGTCCTCCCCTGACACCGATGACTCCGATGACCCCAGTGACACCTGCATCAGAAAGCTCTGGCATAGTTCCTCAGTTACAGTAAGTTTATGTATGTATTATATATGTGTATATATCGTGTGTACTGTTAGTTACTTCTGTCTACAGGATGAAAAGATGAAAAATACTTGAAGAGGAGGATTTCTTCCAGGGTTTAAAGGTGTCAGTCTGCTTTTCTGAGAGCAGAAATAGTCTGAACTGAGCAAGGGAAAAGGGCATGAAAATAAGTGTGACAAATTCTGGCCTTGTTAAAAGGTCCTGTCTAGGCTGGAGCAACTACGGAGTAGTTTATACCTATAGAGAATAACAAACCCTTACCTACCTTCAGAGTGCTGTAGTAACTCTATAAACACACAGCAATGCTTTAATTCGAAGCAGTAAAAGACTTCAGCGATTGAGTTATTGGAAGACATGCAAATTTAGTATTCAGGGACTAATAATTTCATACCTTGTTATATCTCAGAAACTGTAATTTTGGTATTGAATTACTTAAGTTTTGCCAAAAGCAGCTTAATGCTAGAGTGGGAAAGAGGTAGGCAGGAAATTAGTTGATGGCAATTATTAATTGGAGTGTGATTTCACATGAAGCTAGCAATTTTGGGGGTTGGCTCTGCTGCGGCTTGCTTTTGCAATAAGAAAATTCCTCTCTCATTCCTCAGGAATATAGTGTCGACTGTAAACTTGGCTTGTAAACTAGATCTGAAGAACATAGCTCTGCATGCCAGAAATGCAGAGTATAACCCAAAGGTAAATCTTAAGGACTCAAAGCTTTACTCTCTTCCCTTTCTCAGTGCTGATGGATTCTAATATAAAAATTCA
This sequence comes from Pterocles gutturalis, assembly GCF_000699245.1. Taxonomy (NCBI): domain Eukaryota; kingdom Metazoa; phylum Chordata; class Aves; order Pterocliformes; family Pteroclidae; genus Pterocles; species Pterocles gutturalis. Next base: position 7,491 of record NW_010099656.1, on the reverse strand, counting down.
CCACGAGCTTTGTACTTTTTCTAATAGTGTTTTTGTAGTATTGCACTTCTAGCAAGTGTCCTAGACTGTAAAATCTTCCTGGGAATAACAGCCTTTCTATAAGTGACTTCAGAATGCTGAACAAAATCTAAGGACAAGGCAGTGGTCCTGTGACTGTAGTCTTAAGCCCCCTGGTCCCAGGGAGGTGGAAAATAACTTCAGGGTGGTAAATAAAGACTTTCACAAAACAAATGCACGCTGTGTTGAGCTTTGAAAGTGACAATTCTTAAAAGAATGAACAGAAATAAATACCAGTAAACTGCTCAGCTGGACTGTGAGGTCTTCCTCTGAATTTGTAGAGGTTCGCTGCTGTGATCATGAGAATCAGGGAACCGCGAACAACAGCTCTCATCTTCAGTTCAGGAAAAATGGTGTGCACGGGAGCAAAAAGGTATTTTTATGTTTTTTCTTCCCTTTAAAGGTCCTTGCAGCCATGCCTATATTCTGATGAAAAAATGTCAGAAAACCTTGTTTAAATTATCTAGCAAAGGGCTCTCATAATTGCAAAAAAAAAAAAAAAAAAGCCCTGGTGTCTAGCTTTCTTCATGGTGTCAGTTTAGTAATTACTGAACTGTGTGCTTCTGTCCCTGCATAAGGATTGAGCTGAGCAGACATTAGCAGAAAAGCTGCTAAAATGCCCAGGACTTGTTAATGGGTCATTTGCATTTCTCACCAACTTTAAAGTGAGTTACGATAGAACTTGTGTCTGTCAAGTCTCTCTTCGGTGTCTGTGATCACTAGTCAACACACCTGCCTCTAGAGAAAATGGGAACTGGAGAAAAGCAAACATTATTTCTGTACTTCGAGGCTCTTTTCCTCCAGTTCAGCAGCTGCCTTGATTTTTTTTTTACATCTCTGAACTGCCAATGAGATAATGAAATAACTCAGGAGACCTTCTCCAACACTTACCACCATCCCAAACTAGCTAAATGGTTGTACTAGTGTTTGCAGTTTACCTCTTGGATCAGCTCTGGGAAGCTGTTGAAAGGAATTGAGAAAGAAACTTATGAAGATGGGGAAACTCCTGGGAATAAAAGTGCCTTATTCATTTTAGCTCACTGAAGTGGTTCTGGGGATAGAGGCTTGCTATTTTGAGCAGTAACATATCTTTTTCTGGAGCACAGATTAGCACAGTGGTGGCTCTAAACTGAACTTACATCTTGAGAGCAGCAGAAAGCACTAACCAAACCTGCTTTCCCCTTCTGCTCTTCCCCCAGCGAAGAGCAATCACGGCTGGCAGCCAGGAAGTACGCACGCGTGGTGCAGAAGCTTGGCTTCCCTGCCAAGTTCCTGGACTTCAAGATCCAGAATATGGTTGGGAGCTGTGATGTGAGGTTCCCCATCCGGCTGGAAGGCTTGGTTCTCACTCACTAGGTATGTGGAAGTCGGAGTTATAAACCCATGCAACTTGGAGCAGTGTCTTTGTAAATTGCAGACTCAAATTCTGAGGCTGTACAAGCCTGGGAAAACAGAGTAATAATTAATTGGATACTGAATATCAAGCATGTCTTTTGGTGACCAAAAAAAACCTGTTCTGAGCGGGGCATGGGCCAAAACAACCCTCTGCTTAATTGCTAGCAGTTAAGCTTCTGGTGCTTCAAACCATGACTGACACAATTCACCAGTGAAGGGCTCTTCTGAATTGCCCTCCTGTGTGGTGTTTGTGGCTTTCTCCTTGCAAGAACACTGTAAACACCAGCTTTATAAACCTTGCAACTGGCACCATGCTACACAAGAGTTCAGTCGCTTCTGGGGTAAACTGGATGGATGCACATTAGATCTGGCTGAATCTTCAGGGCTGAAGAACTGGAAGAAGCTTGTGGGTTCTTGGCTCAGTTGGTTAATGAAGATATTCTCTTTTGTAAAAGCTTTCTTTGACTGTGAATATTGCCAACACAATCTCCAGTGTTGCTGTGTATAAGCAACGCACACCAGAGATTTTCATTACTCTGAGCAGTGTTGGTGATCACAATATTACTGTTCTGTTACTGCCAAGTTCAATATCAAACCTTAGTGAGTTTCTTCCCTGCAGACCATGTCAATGGGAAAATAACTGGTCTTGATTAAACACTTTGGGTTTAACTGGAGCAGCTCTTAAGCTACTCTTATCTGGTCTATGCCTTTGCTCCGTTGTGAATCTTTAATACTAAGCAGCCATCTCAACTCCCATCAAACCAGATGCTGTCTGCAAGGATAAGGTTTCCAAACTTCAGGCACGATGTTGGACTGCAGCTGCAAAATACAGAATTGAAAATAAAGTGTGTTTCTGGGATATCGCTTCAGTTCTTTCTGTCTGGATGTCTATTAGCCCTCAATTTAAAGTAAACCTGTAGTTGAGTGATGGGCATGCTGTGTCTTCAAGATGGGCTTGTTCAGAACTAGTTACTGGCATTGCTGAGGAAAGGATGAGGATTTCAGCACTGACAAAATCAAAATTAAGTTTGGTTTTATTAGCATTGCACTTAATATTTTGCATTTCATTTGGGGACTAAATATATATTAAAGATTCTCTTGGCTGTCGTCTTGTCTTAGTTGCACAAGATTCTTCCTGATAAGGGCTCTTTGCAGACTAAGAAGGATTGGAGTACTGTTTGAAGATCACAATAATGGTTTCAATGCCATGGAAAATTGTGTTTGGAAGTGTCTCAGAAGTCTTTAAAAGTCAGCATGAAGAACTCCTACCAGCTCCAGCTGGGATTACCAGGTTGCTCTTGAAGGTGTCTAACACCTGACCCACCTTTCTCTGGGTAGCCAGCTAAAATCTGGGGGTTTAATTACTCTATTATTGGTATAATTAAAGAGCACTTTAGGCATACAACACTGAAGCAGTATTTGCATTTTACTAATCTTACCTGCTTGCTTTGAAACAGCTATGAGCCCGAACTATTTCCTGGCCTTATTTATAGGATGGTCAAACCAAGAATAGTGCTCCTCATCTTTGTGTCTGGAAAAGTTGTACTGACTGGTAAGTGGTCCCCCTCTGTGTATCTGTAATCAAGTGCTACATCTTTCAAGAAAGCATTTAAATTGAACATTAGCTAAACTAATATCTTGCTGCAGTAAAGCCACTCGGTGATCTTTTCAATGCCTATTGCTGCTTATCTGTGTTTTCTGCAGATAACAGTATTGGTATTGCTGCACTAGAATATCATATTGTGCTTCAAATAGTGTCTCAGATTTCCATGTTGTTAAACTTGAGTGTCTTTATTCAAAGGATTATGCTGTGTGTCAATGTACAGAATCCCAATAGGATGCTAACGTGCCACTCAGTCACTTTGAATATCACAATAAGCAATTTAAAATTGCTTGGACAGGAAGCAAACTTCTTAAAACACTTCACTGACAGCATTTAGTAGGGATTATTAGAGGAAAGGGTGGAGATCTAAGAACTTGTTCCAGGCTGTTTGGGAAATGAGGCATGAGCCTTGCTGAGTAAGTGTGCTCAGCAGATAGCTGTACCTTGGATTCCATGTCAAAAAAACCTGAATTCCTGAGTGCATGTTCCTAACATGTTCTTTTGTAAAGCTCCCGAAAAACTTTTATTCAGATGTACTGAAAGGTAAATGGTGGTTGTACACCATGAATGAGCTCAGCCAACTGAAGAATGGGGCACTCACAACAAAGCTTAAACACCTCCCCCTCCAGTATCCCCCAGCTTCCTCCTAGGTCCAGTAAAATCATACTGGCCAGTTCCATTCCACTGATACTCGCATTTTTGGGTACACTAATTGCAACACCCCTGAGTGTGCAGCGGGCCCAGAAGCATGAGGGTAAGTCCTTCGCTGTGAACCCTGGGCCCAACTGTAATGACAAAACTGCATTTGCTGAGCTGGGAGGTTTTTTCCCTAATCAAGAAAGTAACTCAAAAGCAACTTTTTATTTCAAAAGTTGTAGTAATGCAGATGAATAGTTGTGTCCATGTGTGCTCCAGGGGAAAGGTTTACATGTTCATCCCAACTGGCACTTAATCCAACTGCTAGCTCATTTAAAAGCAGTTTTCTTGTAGTTTGTTTGTTGTCCTAGCATGATAGATTAGTGTCACTGGCAAGGAATGCTCCTGTTCACTGCAATACAGTCAGTGTCCAAGGGCTGGTACTAAAGATTTGGTTGCAGTCACATGGAAAAGGCTAGCTTAGAAATCACAGGTGCCCTAACAAAGCTTTAAAATAGCTGCTTAGAACTGGAGGAGGGGAGTTCTTGAACTGTGGATCAACTTGCAGTATTGGAATAAATGCCCTTCATTTCTTTTTTTCTGTCTTCACACTTACCTTATCAACAGGCAGAGCTGTTACTGTTAAGCAGGTAATACCATGGCTCTTCTCAGCTGCCTTTTTTTTTCCCCCAAAGCCAATGTTTTGCACCTGTCAAGAGTAGCCAACTCCTGTTTTGGTTCCATAGATTAAACAAAACTAGTCTAGTCTAAAACCAAGCTAGAAATTGTTCTCTGAGGTGGCAGAAGTATAACAGAATTTCTGCCTTAAACTAATAGTAATTTGCTTTTAAACTCCTGTGTTTCTGCATGGTTTGTCATCTTATCATTGAGTTTGAGTTGCATTCAGTTATTCTCAACACTCTGTTAATTCTTAACATCTTTTTTCCTAAATGTCTTTCTAGGAGCAAAAGAGCGTTCTGAAATCTATGAGGCATTTGAGAACATCTACCCCATTCTAAAAGGTTTCAAGAAAGCATCATAACACTGCCCACAAAGCAATTAAGAATACATGGGTTTGTATGGGCCCAGTTGTACTGTTGCAGATTATTAAGCAAATGATGTTGTTCTGAATGCTGTAAATGGTGATGCCTTTCTGTAGTTTGTGAAATGTGGTTTTTTTTGCTTTCAGATCAGCTGTCTGTAATCTACTTGAGTACTGACAACTTCTGTCAAGCTGAAAAATTTGCCAAATGAATGTACTTTTAATAGAATGCATATTAAGGTGGCATTTAAAAGTATTTTGTAACAGAAACCATGTATCTTTTCCCCTGTTGAACAGGTGAATCAACACTGCACTTCAGCTTTATCAAAATCCTCAGCTTTAGGGGTACTGAAACCTAGCTCCTGCAATGTTGTATTTCCATGTTTGAACTCAAAATATATTTTTGTCTACAATATAGCTTATAAAATCCAGCATGAGTTGATTTCAATGGTTTGAATACAGTGATTGTGGAGGAAAAACACTGAATCTCTCTGATCTTACCGGCTGGATAAACTCTTGTGTGTAATGGTGCTGGTACTCCTTTTACAGAGAAGACATTCAAGGCCCCTGACGCTGCTGGAACACACCTAGAAAGTCTGTGGGTGGAGGGGTAACTTGGTAAATTATCCAATTTGTCATGACAGAAATTACTTTTTAACAAAATGGTACTCACTTGTATTACTGAAGTCTCCTCAATGATGGGAGTTTGTTGCTTGGCCCAGACAAAAACACATTGGTTAGGAACTGCCTTTAAGATGGACTTGAGGAAAAGACAGCTGTGGATAGCCAAGGTTTAATTATCTTGGTTATTTAACCAGAGTTCAGGCAATGGCAATACATCAAAGCCTTTGGTAATTTTGCAGCTAAACCAGTGAGGGTCTTGTTCTTTGTTTTCTCTCCAAGTGAACTCAAGGCTTCCTTTGCAAAAGTGGTCACGCTCAGACCGGTGATGTGACTAGGAACACCCTTGACTATTCTGGTACCTCCTGCGATTCCCTGGAAGCAAGTTTTGCTCTGTTTTCCAGAAGAGGGCTTTGGTGCTGCTGGTGTTTGTCTTGTGTCCTCCCCTTGTTTCCCGCTGAAGATGGGACAGATCTGTCAGGAAGCTCCCGGAGCCACTAGAGGTTGCTGTTAGATGACTTTGCGTAGCCCAGGCCAAAAAGTGCCTCTGTCCTTGACGGATGTACATGGTATAGGCAATGGCTTCATACAGAACAGGGTGTCATAGTCTTGTTGGGCCCAGTTTTGCTGTCACGAGTTAACTTCTGATTCGGTGAGGATGTGATTTCAATTTCTGTGTCTGTAGTATGTCTCACAAGTGCTTTTATGACTGTCTGTCTGCTCCCCTGGAAAAGAAGTTTAGTGCACTTCCTTATGATAAACTGGTCTTAACTCTGTTATCAGTTTCTTTGTCACAGTCAAACTGGATTTCCACACTCAAATCTATTTCAAACAGAGGATTACTCTTCTGTTTGTTTTCTATCACTGCAGACTTTCCACAGCTCTGGGTGGAACTTTTACTTGCATGGTAGCTGTAAAAGCTGATAAGATTGAGTTACAATCTTTTGCAAGGGAAAAACAACCTGCTCTTATTGGGGTGCTGGAGTAAGTTTATCTAAGATGAGCTCTCTTCTAGAAATTGCATTTTAATTAAGAGATTGCTGCATAATTTCCCCAGTAAACTTAATGCTCTTTAAAAGTATGGATGAAGTCTTAAAGATAAGAAATGGGTTCTGCCTTTTCACTGAGACACAGATAAATTAATGTTTGCTATGGTAACTCTTAAAAAAAAAAAAACCTATTTTGCTTTTACCTCTGTAGTGCTGTTCATGCTAGTGTTTTGTAGCACTTAAATACATTAGGAAGGAGAAACAATGCAGGGTGGGACTGTCTCTTTTTAAATTGGGGTTTTGTTGGGGTTTTGGTTTTTTTTAAGGGGGTTATTGCTTTAAGTTATTTTGGCTTGTGTGGGTTTTCCTAATTGCCTGGTGTTTCCCACTCTATCCTCACACAGAGGGCTGTCTTCTAGATGCTAGCTGATGGTACCCATTTAACTCTTGATTCTAGCTCCAACCTTGAGGCTGGGGTGGGAAAATCTACTAGCCTGTCACTCTTAAGAACACATATCAACATTAGCCCCTCTTCTTACAGAAATGTTCTTGGTGATACTGTAAAGACAGCTCCAAGGGACTGATTTTGGTAGGTATATGTAGTCCATGTGGCAGTGGTGTTTGCTGGCTACGCTGCAGATGGCCCCTGTGGGCCTGCAATGAAGTTACCTGCCCTTAGAGCCACACCCCTGCCCTGCTCCTGCCAGGGTGTCCTGTCCTGGGAAGGCAAATGTCTGTCCTGGGTGACAGGCTGTCAGAGCCTGGATGAGGTTCATGGAACACCCTGCACCTCAGGAAGCAGAATACACCCAAACTCTTTACTGCAGACTTCAGTAAGCACAATAGCAGAGCCGCAGTGGATACTGTCTCAATTTCTTCTTGTATTTGCAAAACCTGAAGTAAAAAAAAAAAAAAAAGCCCAGTTTTCTTACCAGGCCCAGGTGAGCTGGGCTGGCTGATGGGGCTGCTGTGGGACAGGGCCTGTACCCCTCCTCCTCCCTCGCCTCCTCTGGGAGCAGGGACAGGGTCACCCCTCTGTCCCCCTTCCCTCAGCCCCAGGGAAAGGGACACCCCCTCCTCCCCCTTCCCTCAGCAGGTGCTGCACCCAGCCTCCCGGGAGGCTGAGGGACAGAAAACCGAAATCTTTA
>NW_010099655.1:14249-31930 GCF_000699245.1 Pterocles gutturalis | reverse complement strand
TTTTGTTTGTTTGTTTTGGTTTTTTAATCTAGAAATCATGAGGTGCTAGCTGAAGCAAAGTGATTGTCTTAAGATATTTTTCAGCTTGTTCCAGTGAACTCATGCTGTTTGAAGCACAACAATATTGCTTTAAATCTCAATTTTCTCACTGTTGTGAGCATTTTGTTATAAACGAGTTAAAGAAAAAAAAAATCTTTCTTGGATTATATATGTGAAGAATAGCTTCTTCCTTTTTAGATGCTGAGTATGCACATGCCTACACAGATGAAACTCCTCGGTGTAAATTCTGCTTTTGTTCAGATATATGCAGTGCAGTGGAAACTGTTGAAGATTCACCTGAGTGACTGAGAATCAAAATTGGCCTCTTTTTTCCCCTTATGAAAGTAATGTAAAAAATTATCTCCTGTGGAAAAAATCATAATTTCATATAAAAACATAAGATCATGTGGATATATTTGACCTTAGGGAATATCAACAAAGATTAACATCAGACAATGTAAATAAACCATTACTTTTTTCACTTTCAAATCTGTGATTGGGCAAAAAGCTTCATTTGGTTATTGAAACATTTTATTGCTCTTAAATTTGTATTTGTATAATATATTATGCTGCATTCTGATGTTGCCTCAGTATTTCTGTAGTACTGCAAAGATCTATAAATGAAAAAATATGGTGTTGCCAAGCAATTTAACTGTAATGAACAGTACTGTGCATTGCCATGTGCAATTGAGAGTATTCTTGCTGCAGTCAAACAAAAGGGAATGAAAAGTCATAGGCTTTGTCATAAAATATAACCCTGAGCCCTTGATAGCCGCTTCTACTCACTGCAACTACGTAGCTGCATCTTTACCTCCAGGTAGTAAAGCCTTGCTGAAGATGAGAGTAACTTGCTTTCACGTTGGCTAGTTTTTCCTTTCTTTTGTGATTACATGGCCCCAGTTCCTGTTCACAGACCTATTCTCTGAAGTTATGCCAATCATAGATGTAAGCTACATGGTTTTAACTTTATATTTGTCTTTCTAAATCATTGTTTTGCCACCAGATTGCAATGCCCATCACAAATGTAGTTTGTTTAAACTCCTGCCTCACAGCTCCTCCTGACCTGGCCAGAATGTATTGCTAAAATGTAGGATTGTGTGAAAGTTATTTACAAATAAGTATTTCACCAATACGCACAGATTACACATTGAGCAAGCTAATTTATGTGTTTGCAAAAAGTGGAATGCTGCTTGTGCATCTGTCCAGAATTTCTCAGTTGATGCTTTGTCCTTTGAAGGCATCACATGTTTTAGAAAGTAGCATCTTTTGCGCTGAACTGGTGTTGTTACAGCAACGTGATGTTCTCTGTGTTGATATTGGTCTATGTTTGAATCTTGGTGTAGGTTTTCCCAGAAGGTAATGAGGTAAATTCAGCTCACGCAGGTCATCCTTGTGCCACTGGGCATAACGAGTGTCACAATTTACAATGAATGCAAATTATGGTGTTTTGCTTGAAGATCAGCATATACTGGCTTTCATATTTCAAAATACTCTCTATGAAGGCAGAAACTCTTTTTCCTGAACTATACTCTCAATTCATGACAGGAGTCAGATGGAGAGCTGCATTCCTTGCCAAATGATAGGATGGATTCCCAGAGAAGCCAAGGAAATTAATTATACTGGGCAGCAACCATCCGTATGTGGTATGGAAGCTAAATTTGCAGCAAATGTTTAAGGATGTAGATGCTGCGGGCGAGTGGCATAGAGCGGTTGCAATTACTGGGATGCGATGATGCAGGAGATGCTTGGGGACAGCACAGCAGGGTGTTGTAACACAGTAGGCACACTGGCAGAGCTGTGGGAGCAGTCTTGATACTCTGCAAATCCTACATCTGTTGACTCGGACATAGCATTTTTTTCATCAATCATTTTTATTATAATTATTTTAAAACACACAAAAATTATATTGTACAGATTGGGCAGTGTTTCAGGAAATACAGGTACTTCTGAAGTCAACTGTTGGTACCACCCCTTTCCCTTTCCTTGGAGTGAGATGTTGCCTGCTTAACAAACATTTATAAATACCGCTGTCGCATCTCCTCGCGTGACACCATGTGCAGTTTTACACAGCACTTGAGGTCACGAATCACCAGCTTTGCGTCTGAGTTGCTGGCTGGGGTTCCTCTTGCTCCTGTCCACGTCACTTCACGTCCCTGGCTGTAGATCAGTATTGTAGTTAGGGTTTGCCTTGCCTCTACATCTGAAATACACCTGTGGAACACAACTAAGAGTGCAAACTGAAAACCCCACAACAGGGGCCAAGAAGGGGAAAAGTTTTGTAATAGAGATTTGTTTAAAAACATATATCTTGGAGAAGAGAGTGTAGGCTACCTAACTTTATATTTTCAGCATGAATTAATGAACAGTGATTAGACTAGCTGAGGTTCTACAGAAAATACTGCAAAGAGAAGTCTGAGGTCAGATTGCAGGTTGAGAGATGAAAAGATAAAAGTCAATTTCTGGCTTCCAGAGTGCTGGATAAAATATATTTTCACCATACTTGAGGAAAATAAATGGAAGAAGCTTCACACCTGGCATGTCTGTGATGAATTTCCTTATTGGCTCCTTCGACAGGAAAGGTTAGGAAAGCTTTTGGGGTTTTCTGAGAATTTATACAGAGAGACATTGAAACATTCTTGCCTTTTCTCTAAGAAATGGGTGTGATGGGTGATTTTTTTATTGTTCCATAGATATTGCTCAATGCGAAGGCTAGTACATTCTTGAACATGTCTTCCATCAGAGAAACTGGTGTTATAAGTGAGCGACTCTTATTAAAACTATTTGCTGTTGCGCACACGAAAAAGTCCTTCTTAATTGCGTCCCTGCATGTGGATAAGAGCTGAAAAAGCAGCAAAATACGAAAGATTAAAAGAGCGTAATGACAGATTCAAAAAGTTTAAAAATATGATCTAAATGTTAAAAAAAGAAAAGAAAAGCTTGAAATCCCTGTGTTTCCCCCAAGTTAGGTAGTAGGACTTGGAAGATCACAGCAATATTCCATTGTGTTTCATCTTTTTCATAGTAATGTATTTTGAAATCTGAAATGAGTTATCACCTATTCATGTTTTTCAGGACTACATAAGTTGTAATGTAAAGCACGGTATAAACAAGATTTTCTGTAATAACTAAAGATGCTATCCTGTTTGACTTGAAGTAATTCTGATTGGATATGTATTTAGGGAAGGCATCCCTAAGGAAAAAGGAGGATGATGCTGGTGATTTAGCAGGTGTTGATCTACGACTTAGAGCTGAGTGGTACAGCATGACTCGTGTTTGGTTAGGAAGTTCCTGCATTCATTTGGAAAAATGTTCTTGCTAGATAGCCAATACAGTTTCAACAGCAGCACAGGCAGCATGAATTTACATATTCCAGACAAATGTTTCTCCTGTCCTAATTAAAAATCAGATTCGTCGAAATGGTGACCATATTTCTGCCAATGAACACACGCCACATGCAGACTGTCTGGTGATGTGTGTACTCATCTCAGTCAAGGAGCTGAAAAGAGCTTGTATTTTCCAAATGCAAGAAGTTGCTGGGAAATTCTTGACTAATGGTTCAAAAATAATATTTGATTTTTTTTCTTTCCTGAACGCAGAAGTGCAGACTTCTTATATGGCAAAAGCCAGTGTTGATGCATTTTCCCACCCAGAGTAAGGGGATTTTACAAACATTGTTGTGCTATGTCTATAGTAAATGGAATTACCACTTCTGTTTAGGTTATAACTCTAACTCCCCTGATTTCAGAACAGCAAAGAATCTGAAGTTTTTAATTGATTTTGATACTGTCTCTTTGTAACATTGTAGTTCATTTAATTTTCCTTGGCATCATTTGAAAGGGATGAACGTGACTGGCATACTGATTATCTAGTTTCTCAGCTAATTTCCAGCAATTTTCTTTCTTGCTGAAGAGATGCAGAGTAAGACATTTCCCTTTATAGTTTCAGAATCGCCGTTTGTGTCAGATGGACTTTGTATCCGTTGGCATTTCACAAAGAGAGTTTCCGTAGTGTTACTTTGTATTTTTAAGAATGTTTTTGCTGTACCTCTTAAAGAAAAACACTACATCTTTGCAGGAATGGTGGGGGTCTTTGTGGGTGAGTGGGTTTTGGTATGGAGTGGAAATCCTTTTCTTTATACAGCACTGATATGAATAGCTTCAAACAACAGCCTGGTATTTAGGTGTACAGGAGGTATACGGGACAGTTGGCAGCTATGAACTGGCACACAACACTCAAACCAAAGGTGATTTTACCAAACATATCCCACTCCAACAGAACGCAAAATGTTCTTTACTCCTTGATTGTTGCTCAAAGATGGGGAGAAGTGGTTTGATAACTTGAGAATGCCACCTTCGTCTGACTTGGGATGAAGGGAAATGGTTGACCAAAGGAAGAGGAAAAGGGTTTCTGTCATCATGAATTGGAGATCTGTGGCGACAGTCATTCTCTTTAATTTATGACACCTCAGGTCTTCAAGCAAGATGTTCAGAATCAGCTCCTTGTAGATGGCCTCTGTCTTTATCTAAGAGCAGATGGGGAGCACAGGCACCTCTCTGGGACCGTCTGAGTTGTGCCCATATCAGATCCCCCGAACAGATGAGGTGCCTAACCCCCAAGTCGCTAGCTTGCAGAAGGAGGCTGTAAGAGTGTTACGCGCAGCCTGAACTGCAGGAACACCTTGGCCATTCCTGAGAAAGATTTCCATTTCAAGGATAGAATTTAAGTACGAGGTGATTTGGGTTAGCCTTAGCAATGCTTGCTATGGCTCAGGTGTGGTGTGTTTCGTTCTCAGCACATCCTGTGATCTACCTCAAGCTCCAGCTTAGCATCCTGCATATTGTGTGGGTGGCGTTTCGCTTGCCATCCCTGTCCTTCCTGTCTTTCCTTGTTGTCCCCAACTGGGCCACAACAAGATGTAAGCCTTCTTTCTGGCTAGGAAGAAGTTCATGTGTAAAAATCAGGCTTTGTATGGGGACCAAGCTTAAATCTTATCTCTGCCCAATGTGCTGTTTGACTGTGATGCTGTGGAAGAGCAGTAAAGATTTTGTGTCTCTAACATTAATATTTCTGGCATGAGTTTCTGGTGTCGGTATCATTAGCATCTTAATATGGTACTGCTTTTACAGACACTGCGCTTTACTTAAAAAGATTTTAACAAAATAGCAGATGGAAAAATCTCATTTTTAATTGTATTGCTCCATGAAACTCTCTGGCTTTTTTTTTTTTTTTTGCTATCACTTGGACCTTTCACCTCTGTCTTCAGCAGAAATAATTGCAGGTCCTCTGAAATGAATTACATGAAGGAGCCATTATTATTTCATTCAGATGTTTTGAATCCAGATTTTAGATGTTGTTCGAGGTGCTGACATGAGCACTTTCGGTGAGCTGCAGCAGCTGTTGTGCAGTTACTGCTCCTTAGCTAATGCTTTGAGACGAACAGATTTTTTTGTATTTCATTAACATTTAATTAGCCCACAGTACCTATGCCTTACTAATGACAGATGGATGTAGTGAACTTGAGGACAATCCCGCTTTTAAAATTTATTCTTTTCAGGCTGTTTTGCTATCTTTCTTCTTGCCTTCTTTTTAATAATCTGGCATTTGATATCTTTTATTTTATTCAACCTTTGGATACTTAATCTTGAAGAGGGAAGTAAGCCTCATCCATGGCATTAAACATCACAAAAATCTGTAAGAGTACAGCTGTTGTATGTGCTTTAACGTGTTGTCTCAAAAAGACCTTTCCCAACAGATTGTGGTGTGGACACACGCTGAATCCTTTGAATGACAGGAAATGCAAAGACAGAGTCAGCCTTTGCAAATGGCTTGTTTCAAACAGGTTCTCCTTGAAGTACCAGAAAGCAAATCCAAAGCTGACCATAGTAGTTGTTTAAAGGAACATTCTGATTATGTCTGTTGTCCTTAGGTGGCATGACAAGCCTTTATGCTTCTGGGAGAGTGTGTTTTTTAAAATTTATTTTTTTTTTAAATAACATTAAATTGATGTTGTAGAAAATAATATGGACCCTTTGCTTCTTGTGGTACAATATTAAAATACAGAAGACTGCTACAGCACTGAATCCAGAAATCTGAAAATATTTTCTAGCAGTAGGAAGAAAGGAATGAAAAGGAAACACTGCAAAATAGGGAAAAACTGGTTATTCTGAAAAGCAACAATGAGTTTGATGTGAGAATCTTTATTGATTTTAGTGTGAAAAAGTAACAGGGCACACTTCGTTCTTGTAGTTCTCAGGAATTTAGTAAATATCCTGAAAACTGAAAGAAAAGCAGCAACAGACAGTCTTGTTGACATCCATCCAGTTTTGTCCCTTTTCCTTGTGTCCTTTGTTTTCAGAGGAAAGTCTGGTTTAAATCTGCAATTAGTCTTTTGCATAGAGAAATGTCTATTATGACTGTTGGATAGAAGTGACTAGAAATAGTAGATTCTGTGCAGACAGAATCTAGAACAGAATTCAAAGCAGTATTCCTCAACCTGCCAGGAAAATCTTTAATAAATGTACATTATATCCACACGTATTTTGTTCACTTACTGTTCAGGTCTGTGAAGTCAATTAAGTCCAAGGGGAATCATAGTCATTACCACAAATGCCTAAATACTAAATCTGAATGGGTTTAGAATGAATGAATGAAAAAGAGGAGCTGCTGTAACATTTGATTTTTATTTTCATGCCCTGGCTCAAGTGTGTATTGGTGCCATCAATAAAAAACCCCAATAAATTCTATACACTAAAAGATTGCCTCTTCAGATACAGTCCATGGTATCTACTTGGTTAAGTTGGTGACTGGTGACTCCTTGGAGATGAAAAACCATCTTTTAATAAACACTAGAAGTCAGGACAGTATATCTTTTTCAGCATCACGGTGCCAACAAGAATGCTGACCCTATCCCAGGAAAGAAGAGAATTTGCCAAAGGGAGAAGTTTTGTAAGAACTCTGTATCGTGTAAAGCTGAGGGATGCTGGAAGGACAAAGCATGGTTTGAACAAGTAAAGGTTGGAAAGACATATGTTGCCCTTCCCTCTGCCTGTTGGGATCTGTCAGTCGGTTCGTTCAATGTTCTTTCATGACTGAAATGGTTCACCTGGGAAGTCAGGAGTGAAAATGTCCTCATAAACCCAGAGCATGCCTGGCTGCCCTCTGCATCATCTCCGGGCTGGGAGAAGGGGGAGGATATCTGAAGCAAAGGAAGACAGTGCAACAAAAGCTGGTTTATAAACCTGCATCAGGTATAATGAGTTACAAGGAGTGAAGGTGTATGCTGAAACCATTTGTCCATCATTTCCCAATGCAGGTGTGAAAACCAGGTGATAACTGTGCTTTCATATATCGTATGTGAGGCTTGGGAAAAAAATGAGATTTGAAAAGAAGCGTGTATAAAGTAGACACTTGAACCACCCCAGAACTGCCCCCTGGAGCAGCCCAGGGCATCCCTGGTGTGTCTGCCACAGCACCATTGAACTATTTTCGTTTCCAGACACAAAAACTTGTGTTTGGGGAGGATGAATATTTTCATTCTGAGAATTCCACAGGAGGGCAATTTTATTCACTGAAAAATTAAAAGTAACATTTGTGGCTGAAAATTTCAGTTTTCAGCTGCCCAGAAGGGGAGGAAATTAAGATTAATATATTCTCGATATTTTTTTTTGTTTTCTTTTATATGCATGTTTTTAAAAGGATGAGCTGTATTTCTTTGTAGAACTCTTAAAACTATTCTCCTATCTACTAAAATATCATTATGCGAACTGATGGCTGCATACCCCTGGGGATATTGCCACATAAAAATTCTGTTTTTGTGAAATTAATCTCTGTAAAATTGGATAGTAAACATAAGCAGCAAAGCTCTTGAAGAAAATCTGTTGACTTTAGCAATTACATATGCTGTTTCAGTGCTGCCAAAGGATGATCGCAGCTCAAAGGTATTATTTACATGTAGAAATATATTACTTCCTCTCTTTAAAACTCTTGACTAACACAATATTTGTGTATATTCATTTTTGGTAACCACAGTTTGAAGAGTCTTCACTTTCTTTTTGTAATTGTCAGTTCATAATGTAATTCATTTTTCACAGCTTTGCTTTGAAAAGTATTTTTAAATTTAAAGATAATATTATTATGGAGGATGAAAAATATCAGCTTCTACACTATCAGTTACTGCCATCTGCATGATGGCATGTGAGAATGTGAAGTGAAACTAGACTAGTGAGCAGGACTTAATTTCTTACATTTGAATCTTACATAGTCTGCCTCATTTTTATTACCCCAAAATTTATGTTAATTCCGCCATTCACACATTAGTATGTATATTTAATACTATTGTAATATGTGAAGGGTTAGCCCTTGGCTGGGGGCCAAAACCACACACCCGCTCGCGCAATTCCCCACCCAAGGATAGGGGAGAGAATTAAAGGGGTAAAGGGAAAAAAGGACTCGTGGGTTGAGATAAGAACAATTTAATAACTAAACTACAATAATATTGAAAATAATACTATATACAAATATACAAATGAGTGACACACAGTGACACTGCCCCCCCACCCGATGACCAAGGCTCAGCCTGTTCCCGGCTAACGATCCTGGAGCAGGGAGAGTCCCGAAACCGCACTCACGGAACGGAGAGAACAGTCCGAGCGTCCCAGACCCAGAGCTGACCGGGGTAGGGGGGAGAAGGCCTTGGGAGAGCGACCACCTGGAACGAGATGATCCGGAAACCAAAGGGACCCGGAACAAAAAAAAAAGGCCGATCTTCCGGAGGGTCCTCACCTATGTACTGGGTATGACGTGTTTGTTATGGAATAGATTATTGGCTATTCTGAGTTTTCAGTCTTGAACCTAAGATCAAATCCTAGGCTGTGTTTACTCCCTCATTTGCTGACCTTGGCAGCAGCACAAAGCATCGCTTCTTATCAGCTTTCTTCTGAGCACAAATCCAAAACACAGCCTCTTGCTAGCTATTATGAAGAAAGTTAACTCTGTCTCTGCTTAACGCAGGACATAATATTAGTTGAGAATGCATGAATCTGTGTGTCTCTGACAGAATCTGTGGATTTAGGTGCTCAGAATAGTTTGCATAAAGATGAACTCGGGGATATTAAAAATTATGGGGATATTCAGCTTTGAATGCTAATTCCCATAAAATTACAAGTGACTGATTTCATGATTTGACTCAAAAAATTCTGAAAGCATCCTGATAATAGACGTTATTCCCCACCTAAAATTTTTGTGCTAAGTTTGAATGGGGAGAAAAACTTTATCAATTTATTTATATCAAAGCTTTCAAAGTGAATATTGTATGTTAGAATAAATTGGTGTCATTGTTTGGACATGAACTGAAAAATGAAAGCACAAGGCTTTTGAAACAACGACACAAAATCATATAACTCTCTTAAAAAGTAAAGCACACTTTTTTCATCTGTTTCTTTATCACCATATTAAATCTCCTTTCTGACAGCTAGAAGGAAATTACTGTGATTTAGGGAGTGAATCTCTGTCAGTAGTTGCAGGCAGAAAAAAATGCTAAGGCCATACAAACAGTTATTTATAATAGTGTTTAGCTGGAAAGTGGCAATTGCTCAGCACTTGATTTATTTAATTTTTCAGGGCAGTAGAAATACCTTCTGCAGTCCATCAGACACTTCTTATGAGCTTGTTATTGAAGCATGAATATTTGCCTGCTCACTTCAGAAAGAACAAGATAAATGCAAAACTGGGTACTGTTGTGTAGCAGATAATGCAATTACAGAGGCTTGTCCTGCTTATAAATAAAAATTCCTTTATAAAGTCAAGTCGGTATTTAACCATTTTGGCTTTTTTTCCCTCTTTTTTTTCCCTCTTTTTTAATTTATTTTTTTCTTTTTTTTCCTAAAGTTCACACAGAGGCCAAACTCTGCCATGTCACTAGATGCTTTTATTTAGCTGGTGTTTAGGGTGGAAAAATTAATGCCCTATCTCTGACATATGTTTCTGAAAAACGTTGGTAAAATTGACTCTTTGAAAAATCTAAAACTGCTCTGTGCCACATTGTGTTGTTTTCTAGCCAGGATGACAACAGGAAAGGCCAAAATGCAGTGAGGCTATCTTTTTCTTTTACTGGTGTTCCTGGCAAGTACTGAGACAGAAAGCACCAGTGTGTGTCTTAAATAGGAAATCATCTTATGTAGAAGTTTTATGGTTTTGAAAAGAGAGGAGCAAGCAGCTGAATCTTTAGAGGTTGAGCAGAACAAGCTGCAATGCTGTAGAATCTCTTCTGTTCTCTTGTTTCCTTCCTCTCCATTTGCAGGTGACTATGCAAAACTAATATTTTGCTTGTGCTACTGTTCTCCAGCTGTTGAGCAAAACTGCTTCATTTTGCAGGTATCCAGTCAAAAGTGGGTGGAACATCAAAACCTTCAGCAGCACTGAGGTGGCTGACCTCCAAGGTGTTGGAGAGCTGGTAGAGTTAGTCTAGGATGACAGCAAATGCATCCCCAGAGGATTCTCTAACAGAGAAAATGTTTCACTATGAGTAAAATACGTACAGTTTCAAATCGCGTAGTGGTGTGAACACACACAAGTCAGAGAGATGACATCAAGCTACTTCATCAGAGGAGCTGTCCTGATCAGGATTCTGTCTTTAGAAATGAATTGCTGCAAGTTGAAGACAAAAATTAATCATTCAGGAATCATCTCCGAAGATGACTCCTTATGAATTAGCTTTCCTGTCAGCAGACTGGTGTTTTCCATTTTTTTTTTCCTTGTAGTTTGCACCCTCCACCAACTCCTTTTGTCTGTGAGCTTACCTTACACAGTACTAGCGAATTAATGTAATGTTGCCCAAAAAGGCTTACTGAAGAAGACAGCCTTTGGTACAAGAATTGCACCCTGTAAAGAACTGAGGCCTTAGGTCAACATTGTCGTGCCTTGCAAGAAAGCAATAGCATCCTAAAAGCCAATTGGTATTGTTGCATGAAGGGTATAGGAGAAAATTGGTTTTGACCTTTGCCTGTGCATGCAGATCTCGATGAAACGTGGTCACTCTCGCTGCAGTTTCTTTTATTTGTTTGCTAAAGCCTTCCCCAGCTGTGCCAGTGTGGTTGATGACTTTGCAGTGCCTTCCCTGGCAAGATTTCAGTTTTTTTCTTCAGTCTCTTAGTACAGAAATTTAATAGGGGTTCAGAGCTTCAAGGAAGAAATGTTAAGTAGCCTGCTAGCAGAGCTTCCTCATTGTATTACCTTCTGCTTAGCTGCTCAGATGTAATGAATAATAATTTTTTGCCCTGCCTGCATTAGCTTTCCAGAAGCACTGTAAGCATTCAGTCAAGCAATTCTGCATGATGAACTATTTTTAAGACATTAATTTGAATACCAGTTAAATGTAGTTTACTATGACACACATATCACACATAAAATGGCGTATATTTTAACGTTTTTTTAAAAAATTAATTTGGAGCTCACTGTATGTTAGGGTGTATATATGTAACTAATGATTCGTGGAGGTGTACATCTCTGTTGCACAATATGCATCAGTTGTTTGAATAATTAGATAGAGGCACTGAATGTAGACCATGAGATAGAAATACTCAAGACTCAAGCAGAAATCTTAATCTGCCACAATAATTTAAAGAAGAAGCTTGTCATTGCCTCTTGTAAATCTTGAACAGACCATTATCTTGCAAAGCCACAACAGCAGAAAGTTTAGCTCAATGGGATAGAGGTGCTTTTCTAATATCCTGGGTTTTATCAGCTATGGAAATAGGCATTTTAGAAATTAAAAAAAAAATAGCAAGAAAGACTTAATAATGGAGAAGAATTCTTCTGAAATGCATGGTGTTTTGAGGGGGCTGTGCAAGAGATCTAGAAACTAGGAAATGAGGAAAAAAGCTCTAAGTGCATTGGCGTTGCTAGTGGAGAAGACTCTAGCGTATATCAAAATAACTAGAAAAAAATGTAATAACTCCTCTTCTTCCCTGCTCCCACCACAATACATTTCCTACCTCTTGGTTAGATGACTCTTCTGACAGCGAAATTTTCGAGAGTTTCCTGGAGTCAGTCTCACATTTTGGCTTTAGCAGTCAGAACTCAGAAAACAGAGCTATTTGGACTGGTGGAACGAGCCTATCCCAATGAATGAGAACTCCAGAACTTTCTCGCATATGTTATTTTTGATCCCTGTGCGGAGCTGTAATTCCACGTTGTACACAGCCCTGTGCTGGAGGAAATGGTCCTGTCTCTGCCATCAACTAGAGTTGAGTCTGTAGCTGTATTCTTTTTTTCCATTATTTCTAGATTACATCTTCTTGTGCACTATCATGTTAAAGACCCTTTGGACTTGAGACAGAATTTTCATTTTTTAACATCTTCGCATGTTATTGCCAAGTCATCATTTTGCATGGCTCTCTATGATAGGATGATGGAGAGCAAACATTACTTGTCAGAGTCATATGACAAACCAAAGCTAAATTATTGAGTCTTGGTTGACAGCAATTAGTAGTGGAGCAAGCCTTTGAGTCATCAGTTTCAAAACCTTAGGGTGTTAAAAGACGGCATTCATTGCCAGGGAAAACTGTGAAATAAATCATTATGTTGACTCTGTTGGCTTATGTGACAGGTGGATTTGCTTTTCTGTCTTTGTATTTTTTTCTTCCCCCTTGTTCTTTAGCTAGAATTTCTTTCATTCCTCAGTATTTTACCATTCTCAGGTGAGCATAAGTAATTATCATGCTAATAATAGTATGATTGCTTTCCAAGGTTCTGATGGCTACAACCGCTGGTTACCTTTTCTATAGTCAGAAGTCATGATGGAAGGAGCTAAATTAATAAATTACAGGATTTGTAGGTGCTAGGAAGGACAGAGGTTTGCATCTCAAACTTCACTTCATCATGAGCTAGGTAAGGTTTCCAGTGTCTGTTGGAGAATGACAAGGGATATCCATTTTGGACATAGGATTTCTGTGGTGGATTTTAGAGTTGTTTTTCTGCTACGTTTGTCAGTGTAATGCAGTATGATTTTGTTTTCTGTGCACTTCACTAAATATTTACCGGTTTTGATGAGTATTCTTCCTATTAAACCCACTTGGAAAGAGATTAGGGAGAAATGAGTACGTTAAGTATGCAAAGGAAAGCAAAAGGAGTCACGGTTTTCTTTTCTATTTGTTTCTTTCTATTTTTGTGTATGGTTGTGAAAGAATTTGAGATATCCCCTGGGCTAGGAAACTATTTTGCTTCTCTGAATGGGAACAGTTGCTTGGAATCAGTGAGGGCTCTGTCACTGATACCAGCTGGAACATTAGTCGACTTGTTGCAAGACTTGCCAACAAACCCTGGCCATGTTAAAATACAATTTATATCACCAAATATTCCAGGTCTAAGACATGTCAGATATATTTTTCAGTTCAGCCTGCTCTTTTTTTGCCGCTGTTTGAGAATTACAGATTCACTTGCAATTTTTTTCCGAAATAGTGTAGCTTGACTATATTGTTCCTGCGGTGTGATATATTAAACTAATTTCTGCCGAAGTCTAAGCATTTTATTTTTTAAAAGTAGTAATTTGTCACAGTTATGGAACAAACTACACTGTAGATTAATAATTCACTTTTTCACATTTGAGATAATAATATGACACAGTATCTCTCTTAAATGCATCCAGTGTTTATCTGGCAGTTCATTTTTTTGGTAAGAATGAAATTGTATTCACACTTGCAATTTTAAACCTGTTAAATAGGTTGTATGATAACATATATTTTGTTATTAATTTTATTTTAGAAAGGATTCGGGTAATTGCAGATTTAAAAATGACAAAGTTTTATTCCGTTCGGAATATTTTTACAACCTAGCAATATTTAATCAGTGTGTAAAATAATCTGTTATTTGACACTCTGAACTTGTTTTAAGTGTCATATTTTAGACAATTGTCTGGATTATTGTGGTGGTTACATATGGTATATGTGCTCATATTAACCGGAAGGCTAATCACAATACTTGAGTTAATAGTTCACTATTAGC
The DNA here is from genome assembly GCF_000699245.1 of Pterocles gutturalis. Lineage (NCBI taxonomy): Eukaryota > Metazoa > Chordata > Aves > Pterocliformes > Pteroclidae > Pterocles > Pterocles gutturalis. The sequence goes on along the minus strand of NW_010099655.1, from coordinate 17,893 downwards.
AATTCAGTACAGAATATAAGCTATTGAATGGACAGCCCTTGATTTTTCTATACTTTTAATACTCGCATAGTAGAAGTCATTAGAGACAGAAGGAAATAAGGAAGACAAGGAGAGAAAAGTGACAAGGTAAGCAGGTGGCCAAAGGGTAAGTGGCTTTGGATTTTTCCAGTCCAGAATTTTAGTTGAATATAAATTTGTTTTTGGGAAGAACACAAAGTGTGTGGAGTCTAAGTGTCTGTGGTCTCTAGTGATGGATGGCATCATGCAGTGGTACTTCCAGCAGAGAATGATGAAGCGTTCAAGGCAGTAGGGAGAGAAATGCGAAGTACCTGGGTATTCTTCCTAAAACAATTTAGGTTATTCTATGTCTACTAATAATATATTAAAAATATCCTGGAGCTCAGTCATATAATCATAGAATAATTTAGGTGGGAAGGGGTCTCTGGAGCTCTCTAGTCCAGTCCTTTGCTTGGGGCAGGTTGCTCCAAGCCTTGTCCATTTGAGTTGTGAGTATCTCCAAGGATGGAGGTCTGACAGCCTCTCTGAGACCTTTTCCCAGTGTTTGACAACCCTCATGAGAAACAATCTTTTCCGTATATCTAATAAGAATTGATTATGTTCTGCATCTACATGTTATCATGGTCCCCATCTTCTCTGCAGCCAGCATTAGGTGGGTTTAGACAGTGGTGAGACTCTTTGAGGCTGAACAAACCCTCTTCTCTCAGATTCCCTTCATACATCATGGTATTCCAGCCCATCATTCCAGTGGCCATCCACCGTCCTCAGTTCAGTGGATACATGTGTGGCTTACTGTCAGAAGCCCGAGACTTGGTGTAGTACCAGAGAGTGGTGGTACACTCCCAGGAGCGTTTTGCACGCTTTGCTGAGGGATTTCTACTCTGAGCCTGTTCCACTTTTAGGCAACTTCTTTTTCTCCAGCCACTTTATAATAACTTTAGTTGCCCAAGTTAGGGCTGTGGTTTCCACTCCAGGAGCTGGGCTCTCAGCATCTGTTACCATGTTCAATGTCACAACCTTTAAGTATCTTTTGGATCTCACCACAAGTGACTGGATCACTCTGCATAATTTACTTGACATATTTAGCTTGTTTTGCTGGCTTAATGTTTGTGAAGAGAGTACATTTTAGATGAGCTATCTGAGTACCCTCAAAGAATGGCTTTGTCAAGTATTTTTAAAATCACAGGCTTAATTCTACGAAATTCATGCCCCAGATTCAAAATGTGTGCTGTTTTGCCAAGTTGATCTTATTCCTTTCGTTATGGCTTATATTCCTTGTAAGCTAAGACCACATTCTAGCCTAGCATATTTCCTGGGAGATTGGGCTGACTCTTTGTAAATGATTCTTTTTACTCTCTAGTAAAACAGGTTAGTGCCCGGTATTCCTCACATCAGCTCTTTGTTTAAACATATATAGTCTGGATAGTTCATTCTTTGTTCATTACAGTGTGTCACTCTGCAAGTGCCTATGTAGAGCTATCAAAGGGAAAGAAATAGGTGTGAAATCCAGATGTTGCCATTGCTAGTGGAAAATAAGTCAGAGCTGACTGGCAGGCTAATAACCTGTTGTGACAAAAATTACTGTTCTTTTTGGATACTGACAAATTATACTGAATCACCACTTAGGTGAATAAACGTTGACTACCTTACATCCAGGTTCATTGGTAGTTTTTTTTTTTTTTTTTTTTTTTTTCCTTAGCTTCTGTTTACAGTTCTGGTGTCTCATAGCATACAGATATATAAAATGAATAAATAAATATAAAAGTGCCAAGGTTATAGTTACAAATGAGAACAGAAAACTGAGATTTTCTAGGCACCTTGTTAGACCTTTTTAATGCTGGGGATGCTCAAATGTTTTGCTGTTGCATATTAAAATACTGACTTCCAGATGATTTTTCATGGGGAATTTTTAGGTTGGTTATTTTTGAATGTAAGCAAGATGTATGAACAGATCCAAACCAGGAGCCATTTATTCTCCTCGTTTTCTATGCCTAGAGAGAGATTAAATATAAAGGGATCTCCAAGATCCAGTTGGGGTGGGGGGCTGAGGGATAAGCAGAAGGTTTTTTTTTTTTTTTTGTATAAAGGGAAGGAGGAGGTTGAGAAGAGGGTGGTGTTAAGGTAGTTTCTTAAAAAAAGAGGAAAGAATGGAAAAGAATGGAGATGAAACTTGCCACTGTGGGTAGTCAGAAAAAAAAAAATTGTTTTTAAAAGAACTTCATTTGGCAGATCTGAAGATCTACTGTAGGCACACTGTTAGGCTGGCAAACAGGCAAAATGTTTTATCTTGGAGGCTGACTGCATGCAGAAGAGTTTGCTCTATGGAAAACCCAGCTTGCATTTTATGCTGTAGCTTTTCTGAAAAAATAATGTTAGTAAACAGTACTGTTGTTTAATGAGGCTGCCTATCCGTTTTTTAGGAACAATAGAATTTGTGAAGTTAATATGTTCTGTTGTGACAGCTCTTACCAGTACTTGGCATTAACTGCAATGGGTCTTTGGAGCAGGAGTGCTCAAAACTGGTTAGCACAAGAGGATGATTTGTTATCCTAGGTAACAAAGACTGGTTATGGTATGGAAGTTACTTGCTATACAGTATTAATGAAAATTCTGCTTAATTTGTAGATCTTTTCCTCATTCTTCTTAGTCGGGCTTTGGATGTATATTACATGGAAGTATCATGTGCAAAATCTTTGGGTTTGGTACTAGCCTAGCTTTGCATTCTGTGTATTTAGTAGCATATTCTGCCAAAAGAGAGTGGTTGAGATTGCAAAAGCAACTCCAGAAAGGTCTGATGTAAAAATCTCTTTCAAAAAATTGATGTAAAAATCAGATAATTTTCTAAAATGCCTTTAAAATCAGATACTAAAATAAAAAGATAAAACATATTTAATAGTTGCTAGAGGTAATGTTTTCCAAAATGCCTGAAAGTACAAGAAATGATAAATGAGGCTGCTTCAAATACTTCATCTGTTTTATACCATGGTGGGTTTCTTTGCGCACAGTGAAGTGCACAGTGAAGACACAGCCTAGATTCCAACTGACTAATTCTTTTAAGTAAAGATGGTTGGCTGTATCCTTAGAGTGTATACTTAGCTGTGTGGGTGTTGTGGCTGGATGGGAGGTTGCAAAAGCATCCAAGCTTCTAGGTGTGTGTAAACGCCATTTACTACCCTACTTAAGCATTTCTGGACATAGAAGATCTGTCTCCCTTCAGAGTTTTACATTCATTTGTCTGATCAGGCTGATTGAAACTTCATGGAATTTAGATCCATAAAAAAGGCAGATTTTTAAAGAAAGCATAGGCTTTTAAAAATGCTGCCTTTGAATATTTTTAGTGTGGGCAGAGAGTTAGGCTAATTTTTAGATTTTGACCTGGGACCTGTATTTTTAGGCACCAAAATATTGAGAAGGTTGTCACAAGGCACAGGAGATGGAGCTAATCTTGCAGCCACTTGTCAAACTTTGCTCTTGAACGGTTCGTGTTCACAGGCACGAAGCACTTGTGTCTCGATTCTGGAAATAAAAGCCTGTAGGATTGAAGGCAGAATATATTCAGCAGACGTTTTTGGTTTATGAACTCATTCTCCCCCCCGGTCACAGTGCTTATGGGCATTTCCATGGCA
>NW_010099655.1:0-14218 GCF_000699245.1 Pterocles gutturalis | reverse complement strand
CTGAATGCTTGGAGTGATGTCCTCACCTGATAGTGAGATCATTGGCTGTAAATATGCTCTAAAAAAATGGGAAAGGGGCCCAATGATTACCTGTTGCACCAGAAATACCAATTCATTACTAAAGGATGGATTTCAAGAAACATCGTAGAAATTATTATTAAGCAGTCTTTTCAGTGAATGCTTGTGTTATGTGTTAGATTTGAAAAGAAGAGGAGAAAAATATGACTTCCTGAAAATATGATAGGTAATGTAGTGTCTGTGAGCTTTTTTTTCCTTTTATATATAATGACACAATTTAAGATTAGCTGTCAGATCACATTAGATTCTCTGAAATATTCCATAGTTTAGATGAAAACAAGTTTTCACACAGCAGGAAGAAAGCGAGCAGAGCATTTATGCCCGTCAAGTTTACAGACATTGTACTTTCTCTCATACATTTTCTTTTCCTCTCTCTCTCCCTCTTCCCTTTTCTCTCCCCATTGCTGGTAACAATTGCATGAATGATAGGAAAGCAATGGAGTTAAGCTTCATGCACCACAAGGAAGTTGTTTTGATGCAAATAGGGCTCATTTGCTTTAGTTTATCCTTTGTGACAATCTTTAGTAACAAACCTGATAAATCAAATGGAAGCTGGAAAGCAAGATAAAAAGCCAGAATTCCTTCTTGCCCTGGGGATTATTTTTTATATAATTTGAAGGACAATTACGAAGTTTAGAGTAATATCTTTCTGAACTGCAATGAAATGTGAAATGCTTCGGGATCACCAGCTGTACTGGGATGGAAAACCCGACAGACTCACTGCAGCTCCTCACGTGGGTTTGCTTTGAAACCAAGTGGTGTCCTCAGGGTTACCCCCTCAAAGGATGAATTTGGAACATGATATTTGTGTGGCTGGGGGGCACGTTCATTTGCATTTCTCTCTACTTACCTGAGAGATTTGTACATTGCCGGAAAACATTTGCCTTAGCAGCACTGTGGTGAACAGTTCCTGTCACTTCAGACAGAAACTCGGTGCTAAATTGTGGTTCCAGCAAAGAGATCAGCTGGGCTGCAGGGAGAGAGCGAGCCGTGACAGAGACTCTAGGAAGGTGGGAAAAATGCTTGCTGGTTGGCACAATCACATCCTTTAAAAATTGTATAAGTCTCACTTTACAGAATACTTTTTTTGATGGGCCTATGGGATTATAATTTCTGACAAGGATGGTTTTAAAAATAAGTAGAAAGACGGTAAACTTCACCTTTGGCAGGAAAATAACCTTCGAACTGTTGGTACAGTTCTAACAAGGAGCTTCCAAGGGTTTCTCCTCCAGCTTTGCATCCATTTCAATCTAAGCTTTCATTTTTCATAGTTGTGTTTGTGTAATGGTTCATTTCTCCCCAGGTGCCTGTAAGAGGCTAAGGTGTATCCTTCTGTGGTTTTGGAGAATACAAATGTTAGCTCTTACATGTCCGGGTCACCAGTGCTAACTGAGTGCTGACTTGCTGGCTCACTGCTCACTATTACAAGTTTCAGAAAATCCAATGCAAATAAACCTTTCAAGCCCTCAGTGAGTGGTATTTCTTAATTAAGTTGAAGAAAGAGGCTGAGAATCACATTGTAAATAGGTTTGTCACTTTATGTTGCCAATCACACAATGTTCACGTCTATGTCAGCAAGTATGGATCTTCACTAAGTGAGTTTGTTTATTGAGCGTAGAAGAAAATGCATCTGTGCGTTGCCAGTGGTGTTCAAATTTCTGCTTATTTGGCCTGCAAGATTCTCTTCTGCATCTGGAGAAGTTTCAGTGAGGATGGCATTGTACTGGGCGCTGGCTGGCCCAGTGCTCAGACCTGTTTTCCAGTACAAGTCTTTGCAAGGCTCTGGAGATGGAGGAATCACTTTTCCTTCCTTCTTTGGCCCCATTAAAATCCAGAAACTTAATATTTTACTTTCTCTCTGACAAAAATAACATCATTCACTGTTATTTCATGCTTAACGGTTTTAAAAGCAGAAACAACTGGGTGGACAACTGTGAGGTTAAGACAGATGACAAGAGGCATTGTATGAAGACTGAGTACTCTAGAACTAGACCATTGAACTTTCAGGTTGTTTCTTTCTTTTTCTGGACCCGCTCTGCATTAAAAATGATTATAAATTTACATTTGCCTTTATTTGCCTTCATTGCATATACTTAAACTGAGAGCTCGTAAGTCAAGTTTTCCTGTAAATAATACAATTTTGTAACTTTGGTATTATGGGCTGATACATAACATTATTTGCACAGTGATATCAAATTTATTTTCACTGTAAGAGTTCCAATTTAAATACCTAAGGGAACTGACTCTCATAATTTTCTACAACACTCAAATGTTCTTCATAGTCAGTTTACAGCATTTGAATAAACGGTTCAGAAAGCTTGAGTGTAACGTGATTGAATTATTATGTTTTGGTTTACTTGGCACTTTAAAACTGTTTTCTTCCAATTTGGAATTAAAACCTTTATTGGCAGATGTGGAACTAAGGGTAAGCTGGATATCCTCAAAATATTTTGCTTCTGTTTCAAGTGTTGTGGTTTAACCCCAGTCACAGCTTCTTGCTCACTCCTCCCTGAGGGGATGGGGGAGAGAATCAGAAGAGTAAAAGTAGAGAAAACTAGTGGGTTGAGATAAAGACAGTTTAATAAGTAAAGTAAAAGCCGTTGCGTGCAAGCAAAGCAAAACAAGGAACACACTCACTACTTCCCATTGGCAGGCAGGTGTTCAGCCGTCTCCAGGAAAGCAGGGCTCCATCACACGTAATGGTTACTTGGGAAGACAAATGCCTCAATTCTCAACATTCCTCCCCTTCCTTCTTCTTCCTCCAGCTTTGTATGCTGAGCATGACATCTTATGGTCAGGAATATCCCTTTGGTCAGTGGGGTCAGCTGTCCCAGTGTGTCCCCTCCCAGCTCCCTGTGCACCCCCAGCCCATTTGCTGGCGGGTGGGGTGAGAAGCAGAACAGCCCTTGGCTCTGTGTGAGCACTGCTCAGCAGCCACTAAAACATCCCCACGTTATCAGCGCTGTTTCCAGCACAGATCCAAACCATAGCCCCTTACAGGCTACTGTGAAGAAAATTAACTCTAGCTCAGCCAAAACCAGCACAAATAGTTTCTCTCAGCCTTCTTTAAAAAAAAAAAAAAAAAAAAAAAAGTGATTTTAGTAACAGGAATTACTTCTGATTGAAAATTGCCTATTTTTTTAATTAAGAACTGGCTATTTCTATTTTTTTGCAAAGGATTTCCAATGAAATTGGCTCAGAGCTGTGATTCTTTTTCCATTTCATTGAATCCATTTTGCATTCAAGTAGAGTTAGAGTGGGTTTTTTGACCTTTCATTTTTTATTGATGAAGACTGAAGAGGTAAGTTGACAAAAAATGCTTTCCTTGCAGTAGCTTTAGAGTTATATATCTGCAAGAAAGAGCCAAGTTCTTGGCTTCTCTGCATGTTTAAAATACCTAGATTGCATGTTCGAGGTTGGAATGTATGTGTGTGTAGGCATATCCACATATGTAAACTTATTTAGACAGATCCTTCCTTTATGGCTGTTGTACTGGTTGCAGGAGTTTTGACTTGAGTTCCTGTCCCCAGAGCAATCCCCTTTCCCTTCTTGCGTTAACCTGTATAGTTATTCACTGTTACCTGCAATAACAATGAAAGAAATCATCACATGCTCCTAGGCTGCTGCTAGAGCTGCACCAACTCCACTGGTCATTACTCTTCTCTTTTGTTTGAGGAAGCTGTGGATAGCTTTTATAGAAGAGGAGAAGTTTTAAATTTTGCACAGCGTATTTGATTTACTGGAGTGTCCTTTTACTTGTGAGCCTGAAATGTATGCAAGCCTTTTTGTTGGAGTTTTACAGGAGCTCCATTTAAATGCATTTATACGTCCACAGAGTTCTGTCCCTGTAACTCAAGGAATGGTTTGACAGTGCTAAATGAAGAACTGCCATGTCTCATTGGAGATACAAATACCTTTTTGGGGATCAGCTGTCATCTCCTGTAGTTGCATGGTCTGTTAGTAACTCATTGACTCAACAAAGTAAAAAAACTCCTTCTTCCTCTGTTTCTGGATGACTCAATATTTACACTTCATTATAAAGTCTCTCCACTGCTTGAACATTATTATTATTAACCTATAAAGTGAACAACTCTACATGACACCAAACATCTAAATTGAATTAATGTGTGAAGCCTATTAATAGCTCTGGACTGAGACCAGACCCAGAGTAATCAATTGCCTTGGCGTAATATTAAGTTTGCAGCTGACTCTAAATCACATCATGTGGTGTTTCAGCTGCTGGAGCAAATGAAATGTTGAATGTAACATTCTTTACAGCAATGAAGGTGTGAGGCTTCTTTTGATGGATTCAGCATGCTGTGACAATATATCAGAAAGCCCTAGTCAAAAGACAGTTTTCTTTTCAAGGTATTTGATATTCTTTTTCTGTATTTTGCCTCTCTTACTACTTGACACTCTTGGTTTCTTACCACTAGGTTCTCCTGCCCTCCCAACCAATAAATTGATAGAATTTGCTTAGACTAGTTTGTAAGATCTTGTAGGATCTATAAGCAGCTGTTCATAGACTTCATCTGAACATGGATTTGACGTGTTGATGACATATAAAATTTAATATTTTGTTTCTGAAAGAAGCATATTGAATTTTTAATTTCTACTTAGTACTTGAAAGGTCAGAGTGGTAATAAATAAGCAGAATTTCTTCTGTATAAGGGGGTAATTGTTGAAATTCATTACACAGAATTAACCTAGTTATGCTGGATCTTTATTTCTTATAGTAGAATAATTCCAAGAACTTGCTCTTATTTTGCTTTTATTTGCCATTTGACATGGAAGTTTTCATAGCTTTGGTCCAAGACTGCAGCTGCCATAACACACTTGCCAAAAGTATACCTTGTCTTCCCCTAAATTCTATTGACTAGCATAGGAGGACATGGTCTTCCCCATGTAAGTGTAGGTACTGTGGATCTTCTGTGTTCTGAATGTTTTGTAAGTCAATATAGACTGATTTATTTTGGTCGAAAGTCCAGAAATCCTAGTCATGTTCCCTTCTTCACCTAAACACCTCTACCACCCACAAATGCAATTATCAGTAGGAAAAAAGGGGTATGTGCATTTGGTCGAGATGGATTGATGTACAAAACGGGAAACAGAACAAAAAAATCTACTTGCTGGGGTTGATTTGTTCCCCCCCCTCCCCCCTTTCCCAGTACTCTTTCCTATTAAAACCAGCATAAGTTGTGCAGAGTTTTGTGTAGGAAAGTAAAATGAGGCTTAAAATCATTCCTGGTGATCGTGAGGCACTGCTGTGTTCAAGTTAAATTCTGTAAGTTTTCTATTGAGCAGGAGGAGCGTTGTTTTTGAGAAACTGTTTACCTGATAAAGATGAATGTCTTGATTCTTTTCAATGAGGAGTACAATACGTTGTCTGCTTTTGCAATCAACCATAGCCCAATTTTATGCCTATCAGGCAGCTGGTTTGAAAGCATATGATGTGACGTGTGTGGCTGAGTGTTCAGGAGCAACCCTGATCTGCATCTCATAAGAAAATGACTTCGGTAATCACCACCTGAAATGAAGAGGTTTTCACGTAGACCTTGGTGGTCATTATATCTTAAAATTTTATTCCAGTTCCATGGTGTTGTTGTTCTTTTGCTTTCTCTTGCCTGTTGAAGATAAAAGGAAAATTCAGGGCAATGTAAAAGCTGTTAATGTAATGATTATCAGACACTGTAGAAATAAGAACTTTTTTAATACAGTGTTTTGTTAAATTACTGTAATAACACAACTCAAAAGTTTGTTAGTTTTTCCCTGTAATTCTTGCTGTTAGGCGAACAAAGTGCAGGAGAAAAACCAGCACCTTCTGTGCTTGTCTGATTGTTTCAGCTTATAAGTCTTCAATTTGTCAATGAACAGTGACAAATTCTGCCATTTTCTTGTATACCAGCAGATTTGATGTCAGGTCACATGACAAGAAAGCTTCTGATGCCATTTTCTGCCTCGGGGGACAAGGATCCCTGTCTGAGCTATTGCTAACTCAGCTTCTCCTCTCTTGATGTGGAAACTCCCATTTTAAGAGGTGATGATGGCCAAGGTGATGACCATTATGCCATTCACTGAAGTCAACCAGGTTTCATAGAACAGTTACTAGGGAACAAGCCTGGTCTTCGCAAGCTCTCCAAAGACTCTAGTTTTGAATGAAAAATAGGAAGGTTGTCAGGGATGTTCATTTGGCACTTGATCCTTGGCAGGAATTGTGATTGAGGGAGACGTTCTCTGGCCATTCACTCTAACGATGGATTTCCTAACTTCTCCATTTTTTTGTGCTCCCAAGCTTAGCAGGCCTTCTTCACGTAATCATCTTCAGAAGAGCTCAAGACTGATAAAAAGTATAGTGCATGCCCCAAAACTGAAGTGCAAAAGGAAGACAGGGAGAAGTGTTGCGTTACTTTTAATCTGTTTTGCATTTGCTAAGAAAATGCATTAAATGAAAGCTCACTGCCTGTTTTATGCAATAGGTTTGTAACAGATTATGAAGCTTAAAAAAATAATATAAAATGGTAGTGCTAGGGATCTTTGAGGAAGTTTCACAAGACTGTACAGGTGCTTCCTTGTCAGCTTTTATATTTGGATGAAAAATGCATTCGATAAATTAGGAGACAGGATTTTTTTAAAACAAGATGATGATTGTAATTGTGAAGGAACAAGCAAGGATAAAAAAGGAAAAGATGATCACAACAGGTTAAGAACACACTCAAAATACAGGACAAAAAAGTAAGAAAGTAGCAAAGTGTGTGAAATCACTTTTAACATTCCCTAGACACATTTCTCTGTCATCTGAAACCTAAAATTCATAAAACCAAAGTAAGTCTGAAAGAAAAGTAGGTGCTGTAGGATCCCAGTAGAAAGCACATATCACAGCAGAGGTCTCTTTCCTAAAGAGACTTACTCAAAAACTACATGAACTGTGCACTGGAATCTGTGCTTGCCCTGGTACCCAGGCTGGTAGCCTAAAAGTGATCTGGGTAAATCCTGCATTAGGACTGTATTAATATTGCATCTCCCAGTTCACACATTGCTTCAGGCGTTGATCCTGTGAACCCTGTTCCGTGTGTTTAATAAGACACACATTAACAATTCCAGTTAGTTACACTGCTCTTTAGCGGGTTTAATATAAGTCTATGTGTACAGTTACAGTTCAAAATAGAAAGAAAATCCATGAAAGTTGTGACTGAAATCTTAAAGAGAAACACAGAGGGAAGTGTTACAAAATTTATAAAATAGCTGTCAGGTGAATCATTAATTCAGTAGAGATGATGGCAAAGTTTTACGGTATTTAGTAGAGCCAGACTTCTAAAAAATATGTGAAATTCTTGGCTTGTATTCAACCGAGTCGAATTATATATATATATATGAGTTTATGTATGTATATAGACGTATTTGTTAACTGAATAATATGATCATATGCAAAGTGCATATGAATATTCCCTATAGTGTGCTGTTAGGGATGCCATGGTAATGTATTTTGATCCTTTCCATGAATCTATTTTCTGGATTTCCTAGGTACCAACCCCTGTTCCTGGAGAAATAGCCTAGCACCAGGCCAGCAGCCAGACAGGAAAAGCCTTGGAATTATTCCCACAGAAGCACTGGTGCTACTTAATCCACCAGACACAAACCACTGCCAGAAAACTGTTTCACCTGTTTTTTTGTTATTGAGGGACAAAGAAGAGATGAAGTTAGCAACCCCTTTTTCTTCTGAGGCTTCAGTAATTGTTATTGTTCATTTATTATTACAGAAGGTAGTGTAATCTCCTTGAAGATTGTCTTCGTGTGTGCTGTGATCAGCCACTGCAATCTTTTACTCTACACGCTGCCGACTGTAGCATGGCTTTATTAATTAAGTAGTCTTTTCAATGCGGTGTTTGTATTATTCAGTGTTATTACACATGTGCACATTACTGTCCAGATTGATTAAGAAGCAAATTTGAGGGGGGGAAAAAAGGAGCACATTTTATGTTCTATGAAGTCTGAGTCTAGAAGGAATGTAAACAACATCACTGAGAGAATATTCCACTAAAAATGTACAGGTAATATCTCCTGGGGAAGACTAGTTGGCAAATGTGTGTACACATGGTGTTTTTGGGATCTCCCCCTGAGTTCTGCCATGAGTCTTCAGTTAGCTACTGTTAAATTTAGATTTAAAGAATTTGCAATTTGATAAAAAATGGCAATATTTATCTTTGTCAACTAGTAGACATAGGCAAATTGTATTCCATAAAGAAGATTTTTATTACATTTATGTGAAGGGCAGAGGTCCAATTAAATTAGTTGGAAGGTCTTTTCTCTGTTCATTCATCTGTGCTAGGTCATATGCGAGAAATAAGAATTATGAGATGTAAGATATGTTGGGCTACAACAACTTGAACTAGTGTACTGCCCTACTTTTTCTTTTATTCAGAGGCTTTTTTGGGACATGGTGGTTCCCAAGTTAATGTTGAACAAAAAATTGAACGTAGGAAAAGAAAAGCAAATGTGGATGAGAAAGCATAACAGAATGAGTATGACTTTGGTACCACTCTAAATGTGGGAGGAAATAAGTAATTCTCTTGGAATATTGAAGATATCTACACAGGAAAAAAACAGAAAATAATATAGAAGTGAAACACAAGCAAGAAAACCCATTATGACCGACTAGTAAAAGAGATGGGAAAAATATCTGAAAGTAATGGCGTGCAGAATAGAGCTTATTCTGACGTACCGTATTAAGCACGGTGCTTTGCCTAAACTAGAAATGATAAATCACCCACTATTTATGAAATAATAGTAGGCGTGCTTGAAATGGCTAGGAAAAGTGGGATGTTTACATAGGCAGTGTGCTGTTTGAAATGAGGAGAATTCAGTGCTGTAATGGATTATGTAAATCAAGTAATATAGATAGCATTTGAATATAGAGGTGGCTAAAACAGTCTAATAATTGTGGAATGGTATTGGTTTTCTTTGCAAAAAGACAAGTTTGAAAGAGTAATTCTTGTTTATTTACTAAATATGGTGGGTCTTGAGGTGAGATAGTTCTATGGGTTGTGCTTGTATCAACTGAGGTAGCCCGAAGCAGTAAAACTGGTACCCCCATTTTTATTTTTAGCAGTGCACGTTAATGGCATTGGTATAACAAATATACATCCTTATATCGCAAACTCTTCGGTAAATATTTATAAATGCAAGGATAGAGGAAATTATTCTTGTATATTAATAAAGGTGTTGGAATCCAATAACAATCCTGACAGCACTCTTCTCAAAAATATGGTCTAGATCTTGGGTTTTGGTCCAGCGAAAGACTTGGACTGGGTTGGTGGTCTGTGTTAACTGCATGGTTACTGGGTTCTGCCAGAGTAGAACGATGCATACACATCACTGTACTGCAGGGAAACCACGCTTCTCTCTGGAATGGTTGCATCCGTGTCGCTCCTTGCCATACATTTATACGTGTGTGATCCATACCTATGTGGAGAAGCCCTGGCAGGCACACAGGATTGTACTCCAGCAGTCCCTGAGTCATGTAAGGTCTTCTAGGTTCATATTCAGTTGTCGCAGTTTACAAAACCTATGTATCACCCTAGGCTGCTGAGAGCTTAATGATCCCCTACTACTTGTAATATTAGGAAGCTTCAGCCAGATTAATTTGCAGCTTCCAGTTCTCTTTGTTGAGGAGTAAGCCCTTGAGGCTTTAGTTGCACTGCAAGAAATTAAAGCTGTGGTTATGCTGTTGTGCTTGTCAGTTTGTTTTCTTTAATCTAAATAGTGAGAGACAGTCCTGGAGCACAGAGTAGAGTATAAACTTCCCCGTGCACTTCAGTGAGACCAAGTACAAACATGAGTCATTGGCTTGAAGGAAATTTGCCAGAATTGCAGATGAGATCTCTCAGAATCTGTTGAAATATTTCCCATTAAAAGATCTGTAACTTTTTGCAGATGTCAGTGAGGACTACGAGCACTGAATGTATCGGGATTCAATCAAAATATCATAATAAATATGTCTCAGAGTGAAGGAAATTGTGAGAAGAATGAGCTTCCCTTACTATTTTCTTCCTCAGAATAGCTGTCTCTCTAACTAAATATCAGTAGAGGACACACTTAGTGTTTGTAAATGTGCATATTCTCTAGAAATAAGAAAGTTTTAGGAAACATGGTAGGGATTTAGTTGTATAAATAAGTCAATGCACACTTAGATAATTTTCAGTTCAAAAGTTTTGGTTGGATCTTGTAGTTCAAGAGGCAGCTTTCTATTTCTTTTTAATGCTATCCTTGTTCTCTGCTTCAGGAAAACCAAATAGAAAAACCTTGAATAGATTAAGCTTCCCTGGAGATTCCCTGTTGGCCCCCCGCTCCGTGTGCATACACAAGATTACTGAATATTGATGAGATTTTATGTTATAGGTTATGACCTCAAAATACAGCAGAATTTCATTCCTGATCAGAAACCTGACATCTGACCTGATTTTCTTCCAGTTTACATATTTTTGTTTTATTCTGTTACTGCTCATGCTGGTATAAAACCCTGATATGTTGAGTTTCATTCTTACTGCATTTGTCAAAAATAAACCAAGGCCAACAGTACAAATCATGTGAAAATATACATTTTGATCATGTAGTAAAGACAGTAAATAATTTATAGATTCTTCTGGCCAGTTGGGATTAGCAGTCGTTGTGTCTGACCTCTTCCTTAAAATAAGCAGAAGTCTTTAATTCAAGTACTTTTTTACTAGGAATATTATAACTTTGTATACGTATAACTAACTTCAATGGATTTGCTACTCCAATCAGAGTGGGTCAGATTGCATTTCGTTGTGTAATGAAGCCATATGTGAAACAGGTGGGAGTTTATTTCAACCATCAGGAAGCTTAGACCATATCTGAGGCAAATGTGTTTGAAATGTTGAAATAATAATTCCTTTATTAGAGCATTACAAATCTACAGGAAAGAGATGGATTTCTGATGCATTTGTAGCTTCACTTGTGTTAGGAAGATAACTGCAAGGTTTTGCGACACTAGAAACATGGCTGTGGCTGGCAAATGTGTGAGGAGCTCCATCAAGAATATGAAATACCTGAGTTACATATGGCCATGTCCATGCAGATAGTCTCATACTTTGCAGACAACGGAACTGTTTATGGTGCTAGCTTATAGCTATAAACAGTGTCAAAACCAGTAGAGGACAGTTTCTCAGAGGACCTGGGAATTAGGTTCAGAATTTATCCGAGTACTTTTATATGCAAAATGGTTCATTTATTGCCTTGATAGATTTCCAGTTTGTTGTTGAAAACCTTGGTCTTGACGTCAATGTAACATCTATTAAATTTTAAAACTTTTTTGCTAAGAAGGAACGTTTGTAGCTTAAGGATGTTAAAAGCCTATGATGTTATCTTTTCATAGGTGATAAAATCCAAAGAAAACTTGCATCTTGTGTAAAATAAAAAGTAAACAAAAGAGAGAAGGTGGAAAAACCATAATACAAAAATGCTTTTTCAGCTTCTCTATTTCTGTACTTCCCAACCTCAAATTGCTCCGTGAATGTAGTTCTGACTCCAAGTTGCCTAGCTTGGGTTGCCTCTCTCTGTCATTTAGAATATCCTTGCCTACTCTCAGCTACTCTCTCTTTTCTATACAGCTCCAGGACTACGGACTTCACAACACAAACTCAGTTACTCCTGTGTCAGTGATCGAATTTTGAAGCACAAATCTTTCATCCTCTTATTTTTCTAAATGCTGTTACCAGCTAGAACTTATTCACTGTGCTGATAGATGCTTTGGAAATGTGGGAAGTAGTAAGACCTGTTCAGATCCCTAGTTCAGGTATGCTTCTGTACAGATTTGGAAATCATTTTTGCACTATATGATTAGTGATTGATATTTTTAGAGGCAATAAGAGGATTAGGCACCTAACTCCAAAGGAAAATGCAAGTTGGATGATGCAGAATCCTGGAAAATCGGAGCCTGTGTGAATTGTACTGTGCTACTCAATTTTGAGTTGTTACTGCCAGTCTGTCTTTATCTTACTCTATGCTATCCTTAATCTTACTAATTTTTCTTCAATTATTTATGAAATTACTATTTTCATGTCTCATTGCTGTTCTTCAATATGCTGAATCTCCTTTTTTTTAAAAACAACAACAAACAAACCCCACAATTAATTCCTGCCTCTTCTAGTGTATATTTCTAACAGATAAACCAGTTGAATTTATTTACTGCAAACATAGGCTCTAAAAGGGTGTGCTTCTTAGTATCATAGAACAGCGGCTTAGCCTTTACCAGAAATGATCTCTGAAGTAGTCATTACTTTTTTTGATGGATGTTAGATTTCATGTTGGGATGCAATTACACTAAAAAGTGTAGATAACTTATCTTTTCATATGTAAGCATATGTTCCATATGTATGTGAAACCTGTTTGTGGCTTTTTCCTGTGGAGAACTACAATACCTAAAAAAGTGATGATGTTTTCACGTATTCGAGTAGCACCTGTTCTCTCTAGCCTCAGCTTTATTTTCCTTGCTGTTATTCCTCTGTGGTACACATGCACTGAGTCTATAATCTTATTGATTCAACAACGATTGTTTAATTACCCATATGGTTCCATGTACATTTATGTATCTTGAGATCCATGCGTACGTAAAAATACAACAATAATGTCGTCTGTATGTCCACACAGGCTAAAAAGGATAACATTACACTGCCTGTTGCCTGTCACCTTTGTAAAGTATTGTTCTGCCAGTAGCCATTGATTTTTGTGAATCATTTGGGGCTTATAGAGAGTGGTGAATTGGGAAATGTCAAGACACCAATCACAAGATGTTATGGAGTAGTTTCATTCACCCATAGTAATCATTTTAACCAGTAAAACATTTTTATTGTGTAGTCTTATACAATGATCCATTGTTGAAAGGTGTAACTGTGGAACATAGGTCTGAGCATGGAGTAGGCACACTGTTATCAGCAAGTCTGCATCTGGTTTCAGCTATTACCTGCAGCCAAAGAGATTATTGTGATTTTCCTTTAGAAAGGACTTACACCGTACAGTATGCATTTAAAAATTCTGATGAAAATCTGAGAGCATGTGAGGGGAAAAATTTAAGAAGGTAAGGCTGACATTTCACTGGGTGACACAAATTTGACTTGGGGCGATATTGTTATTGCCTACATTCCAGCAATGAGAGCTTTAAGCATGGAGTGCTAAAGCATCATTAGTCCAGAAAAAAAGAAACCACAATAGTCCTAAGAATGTGATGCTACTTTTTAAGGAGATAGAATGGAATCTAGTTTGGGATTTTGTAATTCTTATTGTATATTTTTCTTTTGCATTTTATTTTTTTATTTGCTTGATATCTCTGTATTGTAAACAGAGTAGTAATTAAAGCAGAATTCTACATATTTCAGGCCATTCCTCAACACCTCTTTCCTCTGTAAATGCTATCGGTAGCATCAAGTTATTTATTCAAGCCCTGAAAGGAGGCAATGCTTCCGCGAAAAACTCCTTGTAGCAAAAGTGGATCATGCTCAGCCCTAGTACAGAGCTGTGAAAGACATTAGGTTAGTTTGTCTTTATGGGTCTCTGGACACTATTAAATCAGTGACTGTTATTTTTTAAGTGAGTATAGTGATATGGCGAAGCTCAGTAATTTCCCCAAAACCATTTAGCAAGTAAGTTCTTAAGAACCTGCTTCTGTGAGTCCTAATGATGTGTACAGTGTCATACTGTGTATTTGAGAGGAAATGCTGCCAGAGGTTTAATTTGTCTGTTACTGTTTCCAAGAGACAAAGAACATAGAAACAGAAGAGTAGGCAGGGAATAAAATTAATAAAATAAAATTATTCAGATCAATATTAGCTTCGTACTTTTTATGTGTCCAGGAAGATACAGAAATCAACGATGGAAGTTAAAATCAGGATGTCACTTGTTGTTTATGACTATTGATTTTTTGGTAGTATTTTTAAAGCCTCATATTATTAGTTGGTAGTTGGGGAAGACATACTATTTCGTCTTTAAGAACAAGGACTAGGTGTCTAGAGATACCAAAAGCCTAAATAAGATAAGAAGGCAAAGTATTTGGCAATTAATTCAGAAGTGAGATGGAATCTCACTCTATCACTTTATCACCTTCTCCAAGTGATAGAGGAGCCAACCA
>NW_010099654.1:8139-32618 GCF_000699245.1 Pterocles gutturalis | reverse complement strand
ATGCAGGTCTCCTGGAACCCTTCCTCGACCTCCTCCCCCAATACTAGCCAGCAAAGAAAAAAAAAAAAAAAAGAAAACAAAACCAAAAATCTCCAAAACTCAGAGAGGCGTAATATTTCAAAAAGGGTAAAGAAGCAGAGGTATTTTCACAATATTATTTTCCTGTGGAATTTTTCATTTTTTTAAAAACATCTAAATAAATACAAAGTTCAGAATGCTTATTGATTTTGCACCCTACCATAAAATCTACCTAGTGATTTTGTTGATTGTCCCACCAAAGGAGGACCAACAGTCATACAGTTTTGAGATTTTCACTCTTTGTAGTACCAGCCCATGCTGAGGGAGGGAGCACTAAGCACTAACACATCCAGCAGTAAGAGGACTTTCAGGACAGGGTCAGCAGAACAAAATGCAGTGAAAGGGATAGAAAAATGGTTGGAAAATGAGGAAGAGGGGAAGAGCGAAGAACAAGGCTCTTCTTTCTATAGCTGTTTGTCTTCTAGGTTCCCTGGGCTTTCCATTTTGCGAGATCCAACTTGGGAACATCACAGGAGACACAGAGAGACCATAGAGAGTACAGAAACCCAGGCAGCAAGCCACTGAACAGTCATAGACCCAACATGCAAAACCAACCAGGATCTCTTTTGCAGGAGATATCTCCATGGTGACCATAACAGGAGGGAGAACTCAAAAATGGTGCCTAGGGTGAGACAGCACAACATGAGACAGCAAGATGCACAACAGATAAATAAAACTGGTACAGACTACATTCACAGGCTTAAGAAGGTGGTGCTGGTATCACCACTGTTGAACCAACCTTGCTTTGCCAGCTGGAAAACCCTCCTTTTGCTCTGGAACTGGCTTCTTGCAAATTCTTCTGCAGCCCCTCCAAGGCGGCAACGACAGGTAAAAAGATATATCTCTGACACCGTGGAGGAGGGCTGAGATGGGACCAAATTCTACCTCTCCAATTTTATACTACTACAACTAATTAGAGTATCAGGAAAGGGAGGACAAAAGACAGCAACAAAATGAACCAGAGCAAAATAAAATACCCAGACTTTTAGCTGACAACAGGTTAAAGCTTCCTGGTCCAAGAGACGCACTAAATCAGGGGATTGTCTCCCAAAGGAAGTGCCATAGCTTAACAGAGCTTGACTGGACAAAAGCCACTAGACATGTGAACAGGAACAAGCCTGATTCAACAAGATGGATTGCTCTGAACTCTATCACTCTTTTCTAGCCTCAATGTCCCATCCCAAGATTTCTCTTTGTTTTCTTTCATGCCCAGTCCTTGTCACTTCCTTAAGCCCAAGCTCAACAAAAGTTTCTTCTCTGAGTTAAACTTTACATCCCCAGGACTTCTCACCCCCCTGAAGTATGCTGTCCTTCACACAACATCCCAGTCCATTTAAAGGAGACCCCAACCAGCCATTCACCACCAGAATTATTAAGGCATGTGGTCTTTGCTGAAGCAAAGGATAATTTTGTATTTCTAAATAAATGCAGCTTGCTTTCAGTCACAAACAGATTGCTTCTTAATTGAACTTGGGAGGTGAATTATATGGTGAATTAGGAAAAAAGAACAACTCTGCATTTAGTGAATTGTTCCCCTATGAGGGAACCATATGGGATTGAATTGCAAATGATGGCACCAAAGCCTATGGCCGGGCCCCCTCTCCTGCACCCGAGCTGCTGACCTCTGCCGTGCTGCAGTGTCATTTGTGCAGACTGCTTTTCCAAGCTGTGAGCACATTCTTTCCCAGAGATCAGTGCAAGCCTTGGTTTCTTATGCAAAGGAGACGTTTGAATAAACTAGTGTGACTAATGAAATCTACAACATCTTTGCATATCTTCTCTCATTGTAGCTGATGAAAAGGGAGAGCGCTACACAAAGGCCAGATATGAGTGTGCAGATATACCAGATATTTTCAAACAGTACTAATCTCACTACTACGACAGGGAGCAGGGAGAAGCCAGACCTCTCTCCCCCCACAAAGGTATTTTTGAATCATACACAAGAATTTCGGAAGATCCTGTTTTGATTCACTTCAGCTTTTAGACATTTCCTTTCCTTATGATACCTAAACATATTACAAAGATTAAAGTGACTTGGCAGACATTTAGTCCTCTCTTCTGATTATTCCCAAGAGAGGCTAATGCGGGATCCTAGCAATACAAAGATAAGTAACTGATGTGCCTTAATCAATAAATAAGGAAGCCAAGAAATGCGCCTTGTATTTGGAAGCAGCTGCACATAGGTTGCAGGCAACATGCAGGTCCTGTTGCCCCCTCAACACATTCCTGAAGTTGTAGCTCTCTGTTGGACTATTCTGTCACATCCAAGAGTGGAACAGATTCCAGTATTACTACTCCAGAGCGTGAAATGCCCACATATGCCTTGAAGGCCGTTATCATTAGAAACACTGAAGAGGAGAATGGAGATTTTCAGTTGGACACAACGCTCTGCAGAAAGCCAATACAGTAATAAGAAGGCAGGTTTGGTCTACCACTTACAGCAACCTGTAATGAGATGAGCAAAACAGGCTTGATTTTTCTGTTTTTTAATGTATATCCAGCAGTTAACAAGCCCTCCAAGATCACTTTCATTCTCAGTACTTCCCCCCTGCTGCTGTGCCAGACCAGCCATCATCTTTCTCCAGCCTGACTGTTTAAGTTTTGTCTGCTTCTCTGACAACCAGGGATGATACAGAATTTGTTAGAACATGCCTCCATGCAGGGAGCTGTACTAGATCACCTAAGCTCTTTTAATTCCTACATTTTTGTGATTCAATTCTTCCTAACAATTTGTCCTGCTTAACAGCTACAAAACTAGCAGGACATTGCTGGACTCCCTAACTAGATAACTTAAGTCTCTGTGGCAGAGAACACACAAGAGACTCTACACCCGGGCTGGGAGTATTTCATCTTCTACCTACAGTGTGCCTGTACAACTCGTTTTTCTGTTTCCCACAGACCAGCACTGCCAAGGGAGCTTGGCTGACTGAAAGAAGCATCCCATAGCTTAAATGCACCATAAATCTGAGATAAATCCACCATGCTTGCAGCCCTGGCTGAAGAACAGGGGCCTAAACAGTTTGCAGGAACTGGAGAGGCAGCCTGGGGTGGTAGGTAAGGATCCAGTGAAGCAGAAAGCAGCAGGCTCCGGCACTGTTGGGAAGAAAGCAGTTTCTCCCACTCTTCCATAAGAGGAAAGTGAAAATCCAATTTTGTTAAAAGAAGACCAAGTTGTTCAGCTGGAACCAAAATAAAAGACACATTAAGAGACAGAGAGAGCACACAAAGCACGCCATCAGAACTGTGCTGTTTGCAGTTCCCTTGTACCACTAGCACAGGATAAAAGATGCATAACCTGAGGAAAGAGCAGGAAGCAGACTTAAAGAAATGCAGGTAACATTAAACTCTCTTCCCTGTTCAGAGTTTCAGTTACAGTGAACTCTGTCATATTATGACCATCAGAGAAGCTTCTGGAAGAACAGGATATGTCAAACTTGATGTTACATGTTGCTTTTTAACCTCCTCATTAACCAGTGGTCAAGAAATTTTTAGTGCAGAAAAAACACTTTATTGCACTGGATTTTCTATCCACAGAGAAAGTGATGATTTTATTAAAACAAGCTCTGCTGGGAAAATGCAGTCAGAATGTGGAACAGATGTTTCCCAGAGCTGGTGGAGAGTCTACAGCAAAAAAACTTTCATAAACCCCTGGGCCCTGGAGATCTGAGCAAATTATTTGAGATTGATCCTTCAGCATTTCCTGTCAGTGGAATAGCTGAAGTTCCCTCAATTTACTTAAAGGAAAATAAATTAAAGAGGAGAAGAATTCTGAACCCCAAATTCCCTGCAGGGATCTGTTTTTCATATCCAGAGTAAGCTGGCTAGCTGCAATAACTCAGGGGAGTCCCAGGGTCCAGAGGCTTGACAAGCAGATGTGTCATCTCCACATTAGCTCTGCGAATGCTTGTGCAGGGTGACAACACTGGCCTCCCAGGGAAGTTCGTAAGAAGAGGAGAGTGAACACAGCTAAGCAAATGCAGTGCTGCCACAAACATGAGCTGCAAGACACTTAATGCACCAGGCCCTTCTGCTGGCCATCCACATTTGGAGCGGCACAGCAGGCAGAGCAGAAATGTAGGCAGCACTGTTCTCCAACACCCTATGTTTTCCCTGGGCACTCCCTGCTATTCTGGAAGTGGCAGCATCACTTTCACACTGTGATGTATCTTCTTCTTAAAGAAGGCATTGCAAGAAATGGGACAACCTGACCCAGCCTCTCCACCAGCCTTTCAATCGAGAGTCAATGCTTAAGGGGAACAACACTCTTGGGAGACAAGGAAGGACTGAGAAGACTGGAAGGGGCATTTTCCTGCAGAGGCTGTAACAACCACTTCTGTTCCCTGGGGTAAAAAGACAGACAGATGAGAGAGAAAAGAAAGAAAGAAGTTTCCTACAACCTGTGTCATGTCACTGATTTCTTCCAGCGAGAAAGAGTCCTGCAAGTCCCTGGCTTACCATGTTTTTACTGAGGCAAGTGAAAATTAAAAGCTAAAGTGAGTACACAAGTACTTTGGCCACGTGCATGTCACTGCTGTATGCCCAGGTCTCCACACGCACTGTGCAACTTCTCCCCTCCCTGCACATCAAAGCAGTAATCTGGAACACCAACTACCCCCCACCCCATTGCACTCAATTTCTCATTAATCTGATAGATCAAGATCTATTTCTAACAGGTGTCTGCCTCTCCATCACACTCCTCTTATTCACAATAATCATCTTGGTTCCCTGTCGCTCCTTTGAAAGGAAAGAAAAACAGAAGTGAACTTGCAGGTGATAAGGAACCTGCAAGACCTGGCTTGGGTTCGTCCACCACTGTTCTAGCAGGCAGCACAAATCCTCCCAGCTCCCTCTGCTAACATTCCTTTGACCCACACAGTCTAATTGCTTCAGCCTCACCCTACTTGGGGCCCCTTCGGGCACAGCCACGCATAGCTCCCTGCGCTGCCCTGCAGCATCCCCCTGCCCCACTCCAGCTGTGGGTTCCCAGTCAGAGCCCAGGGCTCTCTGCAGCCCAGCCAGACCACTCCTCCCACTCAACCTTCCTAATCCTTTTGTTTTCCCCCTACCTTGTTTATACTGGATAAAAATTAACTCAAAATGAAAACACTATGCTGGAAGCTAAATTATGTTTGAATGCAATTAAAACTCCTTCCACAGAGAGTGTGTGGTGCCAACACAGAGACCTTTCCTCCAGCTTACCTACTGCCTGGATATTCAGACACTTCCAGTCCTGGAGATTCTTGGGGAGTTTTTGGTGCCTTCTTACCCCCCCGGAGCCTGCACCATGTTTAACAGACAGCTGAGCATCCTAAGTAGAGATAGCCAAGACACCCTGTCTGCTTGGTTACCTACCAGCTACACCACATTTTTTTTAAAGGACACCCCAAACTGACTGCCAACAGCAGGGAAACTGAGGCATGAGCCAGTACTGAGACAATAGGCCAAGTGAGGCTTGAAAAGCTTTGGGAACACAAGCCAAATGTGGTCACTGCTGGGTAGCCTTGGGCCACCTCCAGCCTCATGGCCAAACAGATACCCAAATCATTTGCAGTTATTAAAGAAGCAGTGGGGGAGCTGGGGGTTAAGTGGCAGAGGAGCTTCTTCAGAAAAGCTGCCTTGTCCATCCCAGGGATGGCTGCAGTTTGGCGGAGGATTCAAGTCTCAAACCCACTCTCTGCCACAAACTGACTCCAGGATTCAGCAACACTATCAACTGCAAAAAGAAGAGTGGCTAATCCCCTCCTCAACACAGCTTTGTACATCTCACACTACCTTCTCCACTCTAGGAAGCGGAACAGCAAGATAATCTCAATATTTCCTTTTGCCCCTGATCTTTGCCCTGGAGAAACTTGTTACCCATTCCCCAGGGCTGTCCAAGTCACCATCTGGCCTCAGAACTACAGCAGCAAACACAGTCCAGCATTTCAGCCTAAAACTAATTTGCTTTCTTTCCTCACTTGACAGCTGAATAAATACTTTGTCCTTGCCATTTGAAAAGGGGAGCTGCAGCGAAGGTTTTTTTGTCCACTGTAGCTACAAACGCCAGCCTTCTTTCTAAATTAGGCCCAAACAAGTAGCTCGAAGTGAACACATTTCTTCCACAAATGTAACGCCTTTCTGTTCACAATCAACCATGAGCAGTTTACAACTTCTTCTAATTTATTTGTTGTTTGCTTTTATCCATTAAGCCTTTTTGGCTACTGATTGCTCCTTGGACCTGCCAGCTATTCCGCTGAATGGGGTAACTTCTATTTTGTGGGCACAGCAACATCCCTGCTTGAAAGGAGAGACCCTCAGGGTCAAGGCATCCAAGCCAGCCTTACAAAGTGGCCATCCCGCAAAGACTGCTCTTTCAGACCCCACTCTTTCACTGACCATTTCTGCCTCCAAATTAATTTGCTAAAACACTCTCAGAAATGACAAGGCAGCCTACACAGTTGAGGCAAATTCAATTTTTAATTTGAGAAAGTATTCAAGGAAATCAGGCATTTGCCCAGCTCTGAAACAAATGCATGATTTAGGCAATTCCGCAGTTATTGGCTAAGCACTGTCAAATTTTACAATTAGGGTAATGGATTTAACTTCCAATGTCATTTCCATATGGATAAACTGATCTCCTCAAGTACATTTGCCCATGTGTTCCCTGCATCACAGCTAATTAATATAAAGCTATTTAATGGCCTCCACTTAAACACAAAAGACTATTCAGGCTCTTCTGGCATCAGTAAAAGGAACAGCCTCCCAGTGTGTTACACCAGCTGTAGACAAGAGCAAAAGAAAATTTAATTAAGAGCAATCGAGAGCAAGACAGTTGCAAACAGAAATCAGATGTTATAAATGTTCTACATGGCGACCACCCCAGCTCCATACAGGGTTACTGAGGCCATCCATCACCACCTTCCAGGTGCCTGAGATGTGCCCAAAAGAGAACTTAAGGGATGGGGAAAGTGATGGGGCCAGGAGCCAAAGACAGGCAAAGTCAATCAGGGAGCAGCAGGGATTCAGCATTGTCTGTGCACGGACACTACACTGCTGCAGCTAAGCCCAAATCTGCAGCTACAGCCAAAGCTGACAGTGGCACCACGTTGAATAGGAAGGAGCTGCAGAAACAGGCTATTTAGAAGCAGCTTGGACTGTGGCATCAATGTACATAGTTTCTGCAGATGCCTTTGGGCACTCAAAGAAAGTTAATTGCTCATTAACAAAATCCAAGCTGATTAATTTCTGACGTGCAGCATTTGACAAGAGTGTGATGAGTTATTGCCTTCCTGGCTGATTTATGAAAGCAGCATATGAATTGGACTCATAGGATAAACACCACCAAAGTTTCCACTAAGAATGAACAAGTGGCACAGTTTGAAATAGCTGGGGATTTTTGTTACAATGGAGAAAGCTTTATTGCTTGTGTGGATTAATTTGAGCAATATTGCGGAGCTCATAAAATCACTAAAAGAAAAACTATGTAAGGCTGAATGTTGGCTGCACAGCAGAAAAAAAACCCACTTATTTTGACAGGCTGGAGGCCACCATCCAGAAAACTTGATTTCA
Organism: Pterocles gutturalis; assembly: GCF_000699245.1. Classification (NCBI taxonomy): domain Eukaryota; kingdom Metazoa; phylum Chordata; class Aves; order Pterocliformes; family Pteroclidae; genus Pterocles; species Pterocles gutturalis. Next base: position 24,992 of record NW_010099654.1, on the reverse strand, counting down.
GGGAACAGTGCATTTACAAAACAAACTTTGTGGTGCATGTGACCAGCTGCCACTGGGAACCTAGACAAGAGGAGAAAATACATCTTACTCCACAGGGAACATAGAGCAAGTAGCAGACCTGTGTCATTCAGACTGTACTCTGGCAAGGGGCAGATGTGTCTTCACCTATTGCCTGGGACTCTCTTTACTCTGCCCTGCAGGACCTGTATCACAAGCAAAGGAGAAAGAGCAGCTAGACTTTATTTCTCTTGCAGTGAGTGAAGCATTTCTCTGCTTGTCACAGCCTAAGCTTGGAACACCACAACCAAGTGAAGGAACACTGCAAGCCTCATTGGTACCACCTGGTTTTGAGGCAACATTATCACACTGGAAAGACCCTAGTCCAAAGAAAATCAGACCCTGCATACCTTTTGGTGGGACAAGTGAAGTAAAGACTCTAGCACCTCTTGTTGCTGCTCAGGCACATCACAAGCAGCACCTCACTGCCTAGGGAGGCAGCACACAGCCCTCCATTAACACCTGATGTTGACTCAAATGTTACCTAGCACTCAAGGACCACCCCTCTCCACCCTCATCATACTTCAAGGTCACATAAGGACTGTACCACACACCACAATGCAAAAGTAGGAACAAAAAACACACCTGGAAGCAGGAATAAGGGAACAGCAAGACAGCATTTGTCAGCATGTGAGACAGCTCTCCATGGGTACCACCAAAGGCAGAGGTCTGAGGAGGCAAGTAAGGAGAAGAATAAACCCCCTTTGGTCAATATAGGAAGGGACAAACGGCCGAACAGACTGAACCTTCTCTGGGTGGGGGCAAGGGGAAACTGCCTCCTGAGGGAAGAGAATATAGCACCATGGGAAGGGGGAAGGGGCTATGGGTGACCCAAGGATGACTGGGGATCTCTAAAGCAGGAGAGCTGAATGTGCAACACACAGGAGCTTGGGGAGCAAGGAAATCAGAAGAATCTCCTGCATGTACAAGGGCAGGAGCTAAGGAAGGAGATGCTGCTCTGCAGCTCTCTCATGCCCCCACATCAAACAGTGGAATTCTTCCTTACTGGAAGCAAGCAGTACAGAAAGGGCTAAACAGCCCAGCCAAAAGCACAAATCTGTCCTGTGCTGGGCTTCTGGAAGCATGAGATGGAAAGTTCTCCAGAGCAGAATCTATGCCTGTGAACTGAAACTGGATGGACCAGCACATAGGCCACGCAGCACATCCCCAGGGCACTAGACCCACAGTCTGTGCAATCACACCATGGGCTCTGACTGACCAACGAATCCAGTAGCGGTGTCAGGATGAGAATGGGCAGACATGCCTGACAAGCCAACTTCCCTCTCCTGACAGCCACAGACCAGGGTGACTCACGGCTGCTTCTCCAACCTTGCAAAGAGATCTGTCCTCTTTGCACATAGACACACCTCCCATGCTCTGACACCTTGACTTGATCATCTTCTCTTCTCTCCTACCGTCAAGAACCAGACTGGCAAACTCTGCTCCTGTCTCTAGCAAAAGGGCACCCGTAAGACCAGCAATGAGAGAGAAAAATCCCCCTCAACATTCTCCAAAAAGGACTTCAAGCTGGTACTGAGGAATCAAAGAAGAAATGCATTTGGAGTGAAAATATCAACCCTAAAGACAGCCTTCGCTACAGGGCGGTTTAGAAGGTTCATCAACAACAGCCAAGAGTCATGGGCTTTCTAGGCAATCATCTTTATGCTGGAGAAAATGAGGCAGGTCTGAGAAGATTGCAATAAGATTGCAAATCTCTGGGCTGGAAGGAAAAACCACAGTATCTGCTTTTCTGCGAAGAGAAGATCACTGGCTTATTGCACAGAAATGTGGAATTGGGAAAGGGGGTAACTCAGAAAAGCAGCGTGAACAAAAGCACTCTCAGCCATAGTGGACTTACCCAGTTCTTCCAAAGGGGAGCTCCTGCCTCGCCTTTGCAAACTAGAGAACTGCAGGAAATTCATTTCATGGTTGGGTGCTCTGACAAAAGCCCTGACTGAACAGACTCAAAAAGGTAAACATGGAGGCTAGTTATAGGAAAATCATTTGGCACAGCTAAAAAAACCTCAGCATCAGGCCAAACGTCAGCCATTTGGCACCGACATTTCCGCAGAGCGGGATGAGGCTCCTCTTCCTGTTAAGAGATTGCATGGACTGCAAAGAGACATCCCTAGAGTACACGTCACATGCTGTGGAAAACTGAAAGGAGGTATGCAAACAGATGGATGGAGTCCTTGGATGGGTCTCTTGGAACAAAGAGGTTTGTCTACCTACATAAGAGGAAGCAACCTTCACAAAAGATTTCCCAGTGGAAGAGCAGACCCCTGTAGAGAGTTCACAGATGTGGGTTATGTCACAGCTCGTACATAGTTATGTGCATTGCTCCTGGACAGTTAAGACCAACGCAGCTCAGATTAAGTTAGCAACCCACAGATCTGCTCTAATCCAAAATGAACTCAAGGTTGGGCCCCAGGCAACCCTGAATGCAGCAATGCTGAAGTCCACCCCTTCTATCCCGAACCAAGTGCCACTACAGCAGAGCACTGAACTGGAACTACAAGGGAAAAACAGCTCTGAGTTTGGCATGCATGTGCCAAGTCAGCTGAATTTAACCATCTCTCCTTCAAATCCATAAATAAGATCTTCCCTGGAATCACAGTCAGTCATGATCTAAAATCCCTGTATTTTGCACTCTTCTGAAATGCATTTTGCACTAACTTAAAATTCACTAGAAACACATCAGTGGCATCAAAGAGGACTTGAAAGTAATGTGCAGCACTACTACTGGCCACAGCCCCTAGACTGAGCAGCCTCTCCCACAGTGTAGCAGCAGGAGCCCTGCTAGTGACCGCTTCCAGCACCTCAGGCGCTCCAGTGGAGAAGCCTTATTCTCCACCCTGAAGCTAAATAGCACAACTCTTAACAGGAGAGCTGCACTCCAGCAACCTGTCCTGCAAAGCAATCCCAGCTCACCTGGGAATCAATGCTTTGCCTCAGGAATGTAACCAGAGAGCAGTAAAACATGTTTCGGGGGCTGTGAGCCCAGGACAGGTGAATAAAAGCCTGCTGTGTAACCTGAAAAGCACTGCAGCCATCCCCCCTGCACCATACAGACTACCAGGCATGCACTCAGACAGGACTGCATATTCTTCTGCTCCCTTCCACATCTCTTCAGGGTTTGCCTCCATACCTCAAAGCAATTCACACACATTGCATTTAAATCTGTGATTCCTGGGTTGTTAAGCTACAAAAAAAAGCTACAAGCCAGTCCTGAAACAGGAAGAGTCCCAGGAAACAAGGTGGCCACAGGCATCCCCTAAAGCAAGAAAAAGCAAAGCAGCCTGCTGCAGGTGTGGGCCTGGTGCAGATCTGGTGAAGCAGCGGAGTAGCTGCCTGCATTTTCACAGCATGCTCAAGAACAGCAGAGCTAGTGTGTGCCAACAAACTTCCTGCTCTTATTAAGAGAAGGTTTAATGCAGAACTCCTGCCTGTCTCATTTGCCAGAGAATAACTTGCATGAATTTGCTGTCAGAGCCTCCAGCCATTCATGGCAGCCTCTGTCTCCCCTCTGACTTCAGCAGAAATCTTGGGATCAAACATATCCCTGTCCCAGCTGCACTGTTATCTGAAGTATTACGCACTCTAGCTAGCAAAGATGCTCTGTAAATCCTTCCTACCACTCATTTGTGGCAGTATGAGAGCCTCATCAACACCTTCAAGCCATGAGCCTAAAAACCTCTCAGGATCAGAGGAAAAGAAAACCTGTTTTGACTGTTCTTGAAAAGCATTCTTGGCGGCAGCGAGCTGCAGCCAAGGCTGCAGCAGCAAGTCCAGCACAGCACGGCATCAGCAAGGGCAGCCAGACCCCTGGGTCTGCGCATCGGCTGGTGCCAACACAGAAGAGACAAACTTGCCTTTCTCACTCACAGAGGTGCCTTTCAGGACTAGAAACTGCCACTGTGGTACAAAAATCAGGAAAAGAGGTAATATATCAGAAAAGTCCTCTTAATCCCTAAGCTGCCTGAAAAGACTTAAATTAAACCTGTTAGGTTTAAATAGCCACATTCTTCCCATAGGCATGGCAAGAAAAGGCCTTCTTCCTCTGTGACAAAGGCTTCAGCAGATAAAGCAGTAAAGCAAAGACAACCACCTTGCACTACCGGACTCACTCGGGTCCAAAAGAGAGGTGACACTGCGCAGATTCACAGCATGCCTGTGGGTTTTTCTTGTTTCCTCATATTTCAAAGCCATTCGGGTGTTCTCAACAGCACAACAATCATCAAAGCTTGAGTCAAGTTTCTTCTAAACTAAAACTGTATTGTAAAAGCAAATAATTTCAATAAAGTTTAAAAAAACTATGAGAAACTTTTTAAAACTGTAAGCTCTTTGAAAAAAATCTTTCATCAAAGTGATTAGGAGTTGGTGAAGCATGGGCACACTGAGGATAGCGCTCACTGGCAGATCTCCAGGAACCTGATGCATTTCATTATGTTTTGAACCATACCTGGATCTCTACGGGCCCAAATCTTGAGGGTACCCACTTCAACACCACTGCATGAGAAGAATTGATTTCCACAGTAAACATGACATCTAAACTTGATCCCACAGAAACAGAGAGAGTGAGGCAGCTAACTTAAAACACTTTAAATTAAAAGTAACATTTTCATTTTAACAACAGCCCTTACTGGTTTTCCCCCCACTTCTATCTGAGAACATTTTTTAAGGGGGGAGGAGGAAATCTCCTGTTTGGCAGATTTTTATGTGGCATTACAGATGGTAATAGCAGGATGAATAGATAATGCAGAGGGCATAGTCTGGCCTGCAGAATCTCTAATAATATAAAAAGCAGCAAATAAAAAGAACACAAGCAACTATCTGAGCTTAGGAACTACATTTCAAAAAAGAGCAGCTAATGAGGGGGTTAAAAAAAAAAACCAAATTATTTTTCCTGGTTTAGAAAATTTGAGAAAATTTACCTCAACTCAGAGAGATCAGATTGTACAACTTTAAACAGTTCTTTTACCAGATCCCTGGCAAGAGTAAAACTGAGCTTCAGGCAGAGCAAAGCTGAGGCTGAGAGACCTGTGGAAAGGAGCACAGAAGTCATACTACTAGAATGATTTAAAATTGTGTTGGAGGAAAGCACTTTGGAATTAATCCTCAGGGAAATCCTGAAGGAGTCCAGGTGAGAAATGAAAAAGTTGGTAGTCCTGAGCCCTCTTATAAGAGCACATCTCCTGGCATTCACTCAGAGTTCACCTGCACTGTTTGCAAATTCTCTCTACTAACTCAGAGCTCAGAGTTTTAACCAAGTCAACAGAGATCAACATGCAGACACCTAAAAACTACTTTGATTAAATGGGCTAGACTTAGCTGTCAACTGCCATCATGCCTTCCTTTCCCTCAACATGGCCTGAACTGCCCCACTGCTATAAATGTATCAGAGAATGATGACTGCATGCGAGATGCTATTGCAAAGACTTCTGCAGTTTTCAGCAGCTCAACCTGTGCTCTTCCTGACAAATCCTTGAAAAGGAAGCTCCTTTGGAGCAAAGGAGACTGCCCATACGAATAAAGGCTATCAGGTCACATTCTGCACTCCAAAAGGTATAACAAAACACAACACAACACAAAAAACATAAGTGATGCAATTCCCCGTGTAATGACAATCCTCTATGTGACCAATCGCACAAAATAATCCAGACACACTGGCTAGAGACATCCAGACAAAGCCAGAGGGACATATTTGCTGGAGCTCTGAAGCAAGGTACCAAGTTGGGTACCAAGGAGAGAGCTACCTCTAACTGTAAACCCCACATAAACAGTCTTCAAGGGGATCACCAGAGAGCTCTGAGCAAATGTCCCTCAGAGGGAAGGAACCATGACACTGCTCTGTGACTTCACCAGGAGGACAATACAATTCGGTCCATCGCTTTATGTCCCAGATAGCGGGAATGAAACACTAGCTTCAAATTTGCTGAGAAAATCATAGAATCATAATGTTTGGAAACACTGAACTTCAATGCATCCCTTCTCCCAAAAGCCAAACCAAGGGCACTGCTGATTCAGCAAAATAAAGGCACCCCACTCTCAAGTATGCTCACCAATGTTGAGGGTCTGAATAGCGATTATAGCGTTTCTGCAAGCAGTAAATTTATGCAGAAACCAAGCCTGAAGCACATCCATGACGTGAAATTAAGCTCAGCACAGAGATTTGTGGCAGAATCCAGACAATCCTCAGCTGAGATTCCCTGTCCCTCTCTCAAGGGCCTAGAGAAGGGCACAGCTATCTTTCTAAACCAAGACTGGAAGAAGGTGAAGAGCAGGAGTTGGAATGGGAAACCTTGAAACATCTGAGAGTCTCAGCCCTCACGTAACAAGGCAGAGGTTTTACTAAACCAGATCATCTCCACGTCCACCGCTACCCATAAGAACAGGGGAACATCATTCTTCCTCCAGAGCCTGACAGCTGCGGGTACTCCACACAAGCTAATAGGGTGCAGGACTACACACAGCCCAACAGTATCAAATGGCACAATTTTCATCCCTCCTCCCAGCCAAACAGCATTTTCTGGGGACAAGGAAACAACACAGGGAAAGAAGAATGCCTGGCCTAATCATGTGTTCAGAACTGCAGCCCCCAGATACGAAGAGCCTGTGTACTTCCTCCACTATACAACTAATCCGATTAACAGCTTTAGGAAACTCTGAAGTGTTATAATTCAAGGGGTCCCATTCATAAATGGTCTTAGGCTGTTTCTGTACAGAGGTTGCATTCTTCCCACTGGAAATAAAAAAGCAGAGAGCAGGACTTTCTCCCAGGGAAGAATGGGTCCCAATCCCCACCATGCTGAAGCAGACCACCCTCTTACAATGCACATGAGTGTCAAGCAAGCCCCGCAAGAGAAGAATCAACCCTTCCTGCCCCTGCAGAGAGCCCCCTCGCAGGGCAGGTGAACACAGAGACCCCTCTATGCCTGCTCCGCAGAATGGGGGCTGCCCGTCTGTCAGCTTGCGCTTCCAGGGGGATGAACGAAGCCTGCTGGAGACAGAACAGGTCCAAGTGAGTGACGTGGCACCACCGTTCGCCTAATGCGAAGCATCATACGATGCACCAGCTTTGCCCCAGTCAATAAAAGGTGCCAGGAAGGGACTAGTCCAACCACACAACATAAGCCGTGGTTGTAAGAGACCAGCACCTACACTTCATGATACAGATGTGAGTTATAAAACTCAGTTCATTTGCCAGACGGCATGGGTCTGGCACCAGTGTCCAGTGAAAGAAATGCACTAGATATGACAACTAAAAAAGCCACCAGAGCAAACTAATACAGTCAAACACCATCTGGCCTTGCTTCTGCCATAGTCTCCTCATGAAACTTGAGGAGCTGACAAAGGGATATGGAAGAGATGAAGGCTGCCTGTCCCACTTACTTAGTCCTCATTTTCTGAATTTCCTTCCACTCTGAAAGCAACCTACTCCTAATCACCTGTCACCGGAGGTGACAAAACATCATATGAATGGGCCAAGTGACACCACAATGCAGGATAATTGTATTTCCAGGGAGCAATCCATAATCTGAAGAACTGGAGGACAGCCCTCCTCTGCCCAGAATTTCAGCATCTGCACAAGGTTAATCCATTACATCGACATCAAAAGCATGCCTCTGTGTTGGATGTGTCATCTGTCACACTCATCCCAACAAGAAGCTGGAGCCCAAGACTGAGCAAGCGTAAAAGGTGTGTAGGGGGGGCAACATACATGTTACCCCATCTGTTGGCTTCACAGAAAATCAACACAATTGTTAACTGATTTCAATTACAACATCACTTCAAGGGCAGTCTGTGTGCAAGACTGCAGTCAGTTTTGCCTAGGCAGACAGCAAAAAAATGCATTATTCCAGTGAAATTATACATTGCACAAAAAGGGTGCGAGGACAGTAAGAGTCAAAACTAATGCCAAACTGACTGTCCCTATTTCAAACACATTTCCTTCCAAATTTGCAAAAAGACAGTTCCTTGTAGAAGGATACCACCGCTGTCCAAGGGAGAAGATTTTCAAATGTACAAGATAGGATTGGCTATATCAAATTATGATCTGTTTTTTGTTTAACAAAGTTCAGAGTTGAATCCCACCCTCAGTCACATAACTAAGCTCTGCATGCACCTCCCTGCCTGTGGGAAAAGGTGTCATGAGTAGGAGGCAACTCCTTCCTGCCTAAGGATAAAAGCAGGGGAAAGAAGGCATCACCACCCCGGGGCTGCCCTTACCTGAAGTGTGTCTTGCGTTTCCATCTGAGTGCTTTGTTAAGTCAACAGTTCTCTCTATTTGAAACAGCTTGAGATCATCTTCATCTAAAGCGATATCTCCCCAAAAGGCAGCTGGAGAGAAACAAACTGCAATTAGTTTAGTTTTTATTTTTGGCAGGAAAGTACAGTTCCTGTGCGGCCCATATTGCCCCTAAAAGGCGAACTCCGTGGACCAGAAAAAGTACAGTAATACACAGCAGTAATTTTAAAAGTGGACGTTGGTAGAGGCCGGGTGACGGCTTTTAAATGAAGCCACAGTGCACATGCACCAAAAGGAGCTGACTAGCTGGGATTCCTCCTGTTGCTTGTTGTTACAGCTCTGGCTCTCAACCAGGCACTAAGGTGGTAGCATTCACTCTTCATTAAAGCCTACAACGAGGACAATCACTGCCATTTCCCTAGCTGGTGTGAAGGAGTTAGCTAAGTTGCAGCTCATATCCTGAGACCTTGCACCCACACCATCCCCAGGCGAACAATTTGCGTAAGACAGGACAGCAGTGAAGGACTCAAGCTCAGCAACATACATCTAAAGGCTACAGTTGTCAGCCTGCAGGACCTCATGCACACGGTTAGCACCCAGACACACTGCTCTGCTCTAAATCCAAGCTGAGAGCCAGCCTACCGTTTCCACTTCGGTGGAGAAACGCCCGTTATTTGTCCCCTTATGGATCAGTTATCCAGATTTAAGTTTGCAGAGTTTTTAATTTTGTAAAAATCTTCTGAGTTTCAGCCAGAAGCCATGAAAATAAGGTAAACAAACCGATACTTTGACATTCATGGCTCAGAGAAACAGTCTGGAAATCATTTGAGTGGAAAAAAAATTATACTCCGAGAGCATCCTGACCAAGTTAACACTACAGTGTATAGTTACCATTTTGTGAATTTGAACAAAATAAACACAGGCAATGAAGCAGCTGACCAAGCAGAACAGACCTTTCAGAGATAACAGGTTACAGACAGAGCTGTCAAAACCCATATGAGAAGCCTGCATAGGTTGATGAAAAAAAAAAAAAAAAAAACAGAGCAAATTAATCAGTGGTATAGTTCAAGAGAACTCAGTAAATCAGACAAGGAGCAATGCGATCTGCAACAGCAACGCGATTTGATGGAATATTTTTTTCTTCTCTTGTTAAGTCAACATTTACATTACTTGGGAAGAAAAAACATCCCGTTGCTACACTAGCAACATCTTTGATCAAAGTATGTGAGGCCTGAGAAACCAATGGGGTTTACTGATCATCTCAGTTTTACTGCCAAGACCAAATGAAATATGGACCTTTGCCTGAATGCCAGAAAACTGCAATCAGATCTGTGGCAACTGAATTACGAAATTTAACTCAGAGAGTTTGTTCTAACACAACATGGCACTGGTTCTGATGCAGCACTTGCCTCCTCTATTCTGCATCTCAGCAACTCAGTCGGTACAACAGCATTTGCCAGTGTCACTGTTCTGGAACACGGGAACAGCAGGAAGTCTTTGCCTGCTACTGAGTACATCCCAGCTACCACAAACTGCCCCAGCTAAGAGCTGCTACAACCAGCAAAGCCCTGGAATGAGTGCTTCCCCCTTTCCCTGGAACAAACCTGTCTCCCCCTGGTTTCAAGGCCACAGCAGAGGAATGGGAGACAGCCTCAAAGGAGGCTAGCTCTGGCTTTTTGGTTGGGTCTCCCTAACAGCGCTACCAAACCCCATCATACAGCAATGCAGCAACAGCTCCAGAAGAGACCATAGTTACTGCAGACAAACCCATGCACAGACTGACATCAATTACAACTAGGACAGAGTCTCCGTTTGCTACACAAACATACAACTCAGGCTGTCTCCTACTTCTTGTCAATCCAAGCCCTCATGATGAACAGAGAAGAACCTAAAATACCGTCAGATCCCCACCAGCTAACAAGTCTACCAGGCCAAACATCCCAAACTGGTTGGGAACGGCCAGTAGAAGAAAGCAGAGACATATGCTCCTGTGACTGCAATTTGAAGAAAAGACATTTTATCGATCCAGAGAAATTATTGGCTCAGGACAACATAGTCAAGAGGCAGAGATGCAAACAACATCCCATGCTACTTGATTCCACCCCCCAGCCACATTCGGTAGGTCACTATTACACCGGCCAGCTAGATATACATTCCCTACCCTCCTACCAAACCTGTCATGCCATTTCAGCCCCAACTAATTTCCACCACCTTGGGCTCTTGGGAGCTCTTTTCCATTAGCACCACACAGACTGTGTCTCAGGATAAGGTAGCCCACTGCCAGCGCATGGTTTTCAGAGCAAGGCTGCACATAGATTTACATCAACAGAATTGTTACATTTTCCTTCCCAATGGAAGGCAGCAGTTTTCTCCCAGCCCTAGCAAAGGAATGTCTTTCTGTTACAAAGCGATACATCATCCTGAAATACGGCCCACCACAAAAGCTGAATTTCCCTAGCATTTATTTCCAGCCCTCTGCAGCCCCAGTGTGCTCCAGGGGAACCATGATTTATCACAGTCCCAAACCAGCTGAACAACTTTCCTTGCTGGAAGTCCCGGCTGAGAATGTTGCACTGCATCTTCTCCTGGTCTGTCAAAGGCTCCTTCCTAAAGGCACACAAGCCTTAAGATGATTGCTTACACCCCAAGGGGGCCATCCCACAGGAAAGCCCAAGTACTTTATTCTAAAGGGTCACAAGTTCAGAGACTGCTGGCAAATAAAGCATCGCTAGGCACCCCTTCTGATTTCCTTTACCAAGGTCTCCTTTCTAATTTCATGTCGAAGGTTTTCCAAAAAAAGAAAACAAAAACAAATAAAACATTTAAAATCTCTGAACAGCAGGCTAACAAACTTGGAAACCAGTATTTCTCTTGGCAAAAGCTCTGCAGCGTACAGCCAGGTGCAAACTCTTAACACTCAGTGCAACAGCGTGCCAGCTTTTTTTTAAGAAGATGCATTAATTGCTCTGCGTAGTAAGAACAGAGCAGCTCTTACTGAGGGTGATGGAGCCAATACGAGAGAGTTTGCTTCCACGCTGGACTAGTAAGCTCCACCAACCACCCCAAGTATTTAACCTCACCACCTACCAGCATATGCAGCCAGACAGCAGTTGTCTGTTGGGGCAAAGGGGAAGGACGGCTGTGTTTAACAAACAAATCCCCGGCACCCAAATGAAAAAAGCAGCCTGGCAAGCTGTCTTCGTTTTCAGCACATTTCTCCCCCAGGAAAACAGTGCACATGCTGGTGTTTGCATTGCGTGTGAAGCACAGAGGTGCCATGACACCTGGAAGGTATGGCAGGTGGCACTGGGAAGGAGAACACCACCTTCTACATAGAGGACACACAACCACAGAGTCCAAACCCACCAATGACTTCACAGTCCTCATTTTACATAACAACTTTGTGGGGGGGGTGGACTCTGGCAGGCTCCCACTCCAAAGCCATGTGACGGCCCAAAGTGTCTTCTTTATAAAATCTTCACTGCTCTTCCCTGTGAATCTCCTCCAATCTGTTTTCTGCCCCCAACACCCCCAAGCAATTCCCTTCTCCCATTCCCTGCTTGCATTTTCTCTTTTCCCTAGTTCTGAGTCATACAATCTGATTTCAGGGGAGAAAAATAATTTTGCTGTCTCTTATGAGAACTTAACACAAAAGTGTTCACAACAGTTTAAAATATTCCTTTTCTGTGAAATGTGTGTGTGTTTCATCCAGGTCAAAAATCACCAAGAAAAGCTTCTGGTATTCAGACAGAAAACTGAGTAACATTGTTCCTAAAAACACATCTCAAAGCAAAATGTAATATTGTGATTAGTTATAAACAGGCTGATCTCGCCTTCAAGACAAATACCTGGGGACGGGTATCCTTCACCCTCACCGCTGTCAGCTCCAAGTTTATGCAAGTATATGAGAGACACTTGAGCTGGCAGAAGAATAGTATCATTCCATGCTTGAGAAACGTCACCTGATGCCTGTGTTTGAACTGATCCCCGGCCACCAAGCTGAAGCAAAGGTGTCACCCATTTGCCTGCCATGACCCCTTGCCTGGAAGCCCCCTTTCCTGCACCAGGGCATCAGTATAGGCCATAGATTTACCCTGATGACAACAACCAGCAAAGCAGCCACACTCTGAACGCTATGAGAGACCACTTCAGTTTTCCCTGTAGCACCCATCAGGACCAGCTGTGACAAGAGAATCACAGAAAAAGAGGCCTTGGAAACAGGCATATCCTGCCTGCCATGAAAGCTCTCTCCATCCCACTCCACCTCAAACACAGACTCTTTCACTGATTGAAGCTTTTATTAAGAAATGGCAGGGTTTAGGTGCTGAATGGGATCTGAACCTCGGTTGAGGACTGTGCCCTCTAACCTGAGCCCCCCTTCTGTAGGGCCAGAGCCACGCTGAGTTACTGTATGTCATCAGCTCGAGGGTCTCGTCTGAACTCACAGCCAGCTGGCACAGCTCACACTGACAGACTTCATTTCAATTCTTCCAGCATAGTTTTAACAGTTTTGCTGGAAGGACTTTACTCCTGCTCAGCAGGTTTCCCACAGTGCAGTACAGCAATGAACACGGAAAGCAAACAGCAATGTGAAGCCAAGTAGATGTCTCAGACCCATTTCATCAATACTCACGACTCAAACTCAGCTTTTGGTAGTGTTCACAACCTCTGTGTGTAGATGATAGCTGGGTTGCCAAGCAGGGACGCCTCATGACTACTTGTGTCAGTGCAAAATACCCAAGGAAGAAGCGTTTGTACAATTACCCTTGGCATCTCCAATTTTGTTAGTATTAACAGACACCACTGTGTCTGAGCATTGAACACTCAAGCAAGCCAAAGGAGGATGGGAAACAAGTGGCAGTAATGAGTAACAGATCATCAAGATCACCTCACTCAGCCATTATGTTTTCATCTAGATCACTTTGTTTCTCCTCACTAGGAAGACTCAGAAGTTTCCTACTGGCCAGCTCCAGGGCTGAGCTGGCTTGAAGGCTCTGGCAACAAACCCACACAGCAAGGGTGTCCAGAGCCAGAGCTGGTGTCCAGTATCACCAGGGTTTCCTGGCAATTCAGTTTTCAGTGGGCAGGAGTTCCTCTGCCCAGGGAGCACATTTCGTTTCAGAAATGAGTCTCAGTTTGCAGAAGAATGTCTAAGAAGATGGCCCACTTCTAAATGGCAACAAATATTTCAAAAGCATCAAAACCTCCTGGGAATCAGAGACTGAACCCCTGCTCAGACTTCTGCAGAAATCCGATTGCCTAAATTGCCATGTGTAATGCTCCCACAGCACCCTCTCTTGGGAAGTTATCTGCAGGAGACTGAATTAGGCCAGAAATTCCGATTCATGTTCAGTGAGTTTCCTTCCTTGGAAGGTGACAATGCAGAAACAAAGAAATACTCTGGACTTGAGTTTGTCCAAAGCTGCAAACATACATGTTAGCCTACACAATGACCAGGTTTAAGGAATGATACATACTCTCCCTCGTCTGAATGCCACACTATTTTAACAAAGAACTGAACAACCCAGTGGCAGGGATTATAGTGCCTGCCATAAGTGGGCTAGAAGAAAGATCTTTTTGTTTTAATATTCCTAACTCTCCTGCTGCTGGTTGCTTCCTCACTCAAGGTCTTCATCTCTTCCACATCGACAAGGCAGTCACTCCAGTCCAGTGGTCTATGAATCCATTCCTGGTACGATGAGCAATGCAGAAGAGCACATGTGAACACACAGAGCTGGAAATCCATGCAACCGGCAGCAAAGCAGCTCCCTCTATGGGCTCTTAAATGGTTAAACACCTGCCCCTTCATAAGAAAGAACTGCAGGGGGATGTCTGCTGCCCAATACTTCAGACCCCCTTACAGGGTTAAGGATGCTACTCCCCTGGAATGTGGTGCGCAAAACCCAAGGGACTAGCTTAATCCCTCCTGTTTCCATGCAAAGAAAATTGAGCTACGTGAGTTTCATAATATTTTTGCTCTGCTTTCTGCTCTAGGTGATAGTGCATGTCCCATGGCAATGCTGATAGGAGATAGGGCTTTGGCTGTGCATCTCCCATTTGTTCTCCCTGACAGTTGAACGCAGTCTGCAGAGTGCCTCTTGGCCACATTTTACATGTAGGCAGACAACAGACTTTAGGAACAAGCTATCATGAACACATAAACATATGTAGTTTGATCTCTACCCCCCAAAACAGAGAAATGTGCACAGAGCCACCCCACAGGCACCTAAATTCTCTTGGAGACCTCACTCCAATGCAACTGAAACCAAGTTTTGCAACCCACCTGGCTGTCCTTCTGCCCGGGCAACCCTGCCCCACTCGTGCTGCCACAGGCACTCTTCCCAACCCCTGTCCAACTCCACCACGGCCACAGATGCTCCACCCTGCTGAGGAGGGGGCTCAGTTTCAGCACCTTCTGTTCTCAGAAGCCAGGAAGGGCTTTCAGATCCAGCTTGTTCCCAAGTACAAGCAGCATGCCTTCTCCCTGTGCCACCACTACAAGTTCTGCCAGCTCTGCATTTCTTCCCTCCATCCTAGCTCGTGGCTCTCAACTGGATACCACCTCATTCCATCCTTGCCTGGACATCTCTCCATTTGCTATTGCTTAGTGTTTGAGGAAGCAGTCTGCACATAAGGTAGGCTAGGAAAAAAAAAAAAAAACTTTCACTGAACTGAGCTAGTGGACTAGGAAGCAACAATCTCCCTTCAGAGCACCCAGGGATGATGAGAAAGCACCCATTATCTTTAGCTACCTACATCCATAAGATGACAGCTGACATCTCCCCAGCCTGCAGATGAGAGTGTAGTGAAACTGCTTTTAAACAGGGCTGGTGTTCCTAAGTTTGTTTGTTCTCCAAGTTACACAAAGTTCAGAGCCACGTAGAGGAAAAGCCAACAGTGACTCCAAACAGACCTGGTATCTTCTCTTTAAGCCAACAGCCTAGCAAGATGCCCTTCCAAAAACAAAACAAAAAACAAACCCTTGATTTGCCAACTTCGTGTAAATTAGCCCAATCAACCATTGTTTCTTCTGTCCTAGTTGGTTTAAGAGGTGCCAAATCCAGCATTTGCACTAAGCTGCGATCACTTTCTTCTCTTCTTGGCCCAATCAATTACAATTGATTTTTGGAACATCTAGTGCTGGACTTGCATCAGGAGACTGTTATACACACACATATTTTTTAAACAAAAAAGTTATTTTCTGCAGTATCCCACAGCCAGCTGCTATGAGCCATCACAGCAATAATGCACAACAAACAGAAGTCAGGCAGGGCCACAGTGCTCATGTTGTCAATAAGGACTGGAGCTGTTGCACCAGTTAATCCAAAGCTTGAGTCTGCTCTGCATCTCCCAGCCCTGCACTAGTGAGCATATTCAGTAATTTATTATGGAAGTCAGAGGAAACAAACTTCCAGGATTTCCAGACCTTGGACTGCTGGGCAGACAGCAGAGCTTTCCCCTTACAGCAGCACAGTATGTAGAAACTCCCTCTTGCACCCCAACGTTTTTAAACACCCTTAGAGAGGACTGCCACCGCTCCTTTTCAGAAGGACAAGAGCGGAAAGCTTCACATTCAGCCAGATTTAAGGGAAGCTCTGGCATCAATCCAAGTGAAGATCTTCAAGGGAAAATTTGGGAGGAAATACTCTAGTCACAGACAGGTTTGCTACCATTCAACCCAGCAGGTTGAGCTATATCTCTGCTTACAGGCGTTGGCTTCTGAAACTCTTATCACAAAGGCAAAGCCCTGGTGTCTCCAAAGCCTACCCCAGATAGGCAGAGGGAAAGTAATACACAACAGCCCCAAAAAGCAGCTGGTGCAACCATAAAAAGCCTCTCACAAAGATAGCACTGATCAGGTGCAGCTTTTCGTGACAAGTACAGAAGGGACACAGATGGCAGCTGGATCATGATGCAGGGAAAAGGGAGCCACATACAATTCTCTCACTGTTTGACAGTTAGCAAGTGGTCCAGACAAGCCCTGGCCTCCTATAGCTTTTGTCACACCCTGCTCAAAAGTTATTCTGACTAAATAAAGGCAGCAGATAAGAGATGAGAGACCTAGCCACCAGCTGTCTCCGCCCTCTGCCAATACCTCCATCTTGTAGTGCATACAGCTCTCAACCTTAGCAAAAGTGGGAGCCAGGAAAAAAAAAAAACACAAGCAGATAAAAGCATTTTGTGGCCTGATCCTAAATGACAGGACCCATAAACAGCATGGTGGCACTACTTGACAGAGGCAGAAGCTTCCTCAGGTGCCTCTGAAGTTATCCTTGGTGGCTCAGCCTTCAGGGCAGCAATGCTGCCTTGAAAATCCAGTATTGCTTCAGCTGCCCTTTAAGAGCAGGAGATGTCACGGTTCTGAGTAATGAAATCCAAGAATACCTTTGTCAATTAATTATGGATAAAGCCGTACCATGCAAGCCCCATCTCACACCCTCCATGATTTTTGCTGCTCAATATAACTTCAATTAATCTTTCGTTTGGCAATTTGAAGGAAGGGTGAGCACGCTGCAAACACCCGCTGAATATTAAATTGATTTCCTGT
>NW_010099654.1:0-8108 GCF_000699245.1 Pterocles gutturalis | reverse complement strand
TCTTTCCCTCCCTATTGGCCCAGCTATGATTTGTGGGTCTTCACTTGGAGGCAATTTTTCCACGCTAATATAATCCAAAGCCCCAAGCAACAATCGCACCCAGAAAAGTAACACCTTGCACAGCTGATTGCTTCAGCCCAGCTTCTGCCAGCACAGAGTGGATTCTCTCCTGCCTGCTTTTCTCCCCCCACCATGAGAATCTGAAGCAGCCACCTTATCTCCATACCTTCAGCACTTTTGCCTAAAAACTTGGCAACATTTTTGCCTGAAGTATCTAGGCAATCAGGTCCTCATAGTATCCTGCCTGCCATTTGTAGTAGTGCATCTTAATTAAAGTGGTTAATTACTTGTGCAAAGCCTATTACACTTGCAAATACGACCTCTCAGGCAGTGGTACCAGGCTGGCCTTGTACTCCAAATAGCTGGACCTAAAACCAGAAGGTAGGCACACAAAGCTCAGCTGAGCTCTCCAATAACTCCACCTACCCTCAGCAAGAGACACCACCTCACCTTGGGCTTGTGGGGCTTGAAGCAAGACCCTGAGCAGCAAGCACACCCCAGTGCAACAGCCAAGTCCGGGGCAGGCAGGAAAATAAGGACAACTGAGTGCAAGCCCAGCTGTGTGGCAGTGGAACAAGCTCTTTTCAAAGGACCTTCCCCTCTGCCCTCTGGGGGCCCAGGCCCTGATTTTCAGCAGTCAACTATTTAAGGCTGGGGGTGGTTAGGGATCAACTGCTCACCCCAGCATCACCTGAAGGACAGGAGTGGGGACTGCCTGTCAGCAATTTCTGTCTCAGGCATTTGGGTCTTTGTTCAACACTGTTTTCTTGGTACCATGGTTAGGAGACCTTGACCTAAAACATTGCACCCCCCTCAGCAGGTATCTCACATGAGAGACGTCCTGAGCCTTCTGGCCACCAGCTTCAGTCTTCTGGGAGGAGACAATCCAGGTCAGACCTTCTCCTTGGGTAATTCCCATACCATGGGACTTGCTCTGGATTTACTCCTCAAAATTAAAGTCAAGAATAATAACCTTAGAGATGGCAGAAGAACATTTAAGACTAAAACTGCTCTAACCTTAATTTGGAACAGTTCAGTGGCTAAGCACTGTTCCCTCACTGAGGACATTTCACCAACTGTGCCCACAACGCAAAGTGAACTGTTACAGCTTATTTAATTGCATCATTTGGGGAGCAATGTTCTTTCACCAAATGGCTTGGCACACTAGGTGTCAAAACTTCACTGTTCTCACCCCAAGCACTGCAGCAGGGGAACAGGTGACCCCCCAAAAAGGCAGGCAGGAAATTCACTGCCACCTGCCCACCCACAGAAGAAATTGGCTCATGGCAAAAATGAACAGAAGCAGTGCCATTAACTGAGCTGCATCTTCAAAGAAGGAAGGCAGCAACCCAGGCCTGCTTGGAGCAAACTTTAAGGCAGGCTGACAATTTAAAACCACATGGTCCTGGATGAAAGGGAGTACTTCATGACAGGTCACATATATTCAAGGGCCAGACAAGGAAAGCAAACATAGGCTCATTTTACTCATGTTCTTTATCCACCAACACCAGGAGGGGAGTGCTGCAGCACTGCTGGAACAGAGAAAAGAAATAGACAGCAGGCAGGAAAGAAATGGGAGCTATTTATGGAGGATAGCTAACTTGAGCTGTTTACAGACTTCCCCTCTGAGAGCTCAGGGATGGGAGGGTGGCAGGGGGGTGGTTTCAGCCATTAAAAATACAAGGTGAGAATCCATTAATTTTCCATAGAAACAATGTCATCATAGAAGCGAGACAAATCCGATCAGTCATACAAATGTGCTGATGTTAAATTCTCATGCCTGGGTTGGGAATTTGGGTTGCCAAAAACACAACAATAAAGAGATCAGAATGAGATTAGCAGCCAGAGTGGTTGCAGCACTGAATGGCATGCTGGGGGCATGGGATGTAACCAAAGGCACCCCCAGACTATAGTGGGGTTCATGCCTTAAGCAAGGCATAGGTGCCCCAGTAGAACAGACAAAAAAAAAATGCTATCCTTGCATGGGATATCAGGAACCGGGCAAGTGCCACATTCCTCATCTGCAAACCAGCAAGGACCTTCACAGACCACTAAGCTCACCCCAGGGAACAAAAGGCTCAGCACCCCACAGGACTGGGACCCTCACAACCTGCAAAATCACAATGTCAAGGAAAAGCAAGAGGTGATAGCAGAGGAAACAGGTAAGCATGTCTTGTAACACAACACAGCAAAGCAGCAGGCAACACAAGGTGGGAAAGAAATCAAAGAGGAAGCAGGTTGGCACCAGCACTGTCCCAGGAACATGCTGAGCTGTGATACAGTCTGAAACATGGCACTTGGGTTAATAAGGGGCAAAATACAAAAAAGTGTTTTTTCCCTTTCAGCAAAAAACAAAACCAAAAAAACAAAACCAAAAAACACTCCAAACAAACACACAACAAACAGATACCAGCAGATTTTATCTCCTTTCCTCCCTTCTCCCTCTAAAAATCAAACTTTATAAACACTCCCAAGAGGGAGATACTACACACAGAAAATTACAGCGGCACCTCGAGCAGAAGGAGTGGAAATTACTCACCCAGGCAGCAGAGCGCAGCCCTTCCTTGCGAAGAATCCAGCCACCATCCCAGACTGACCTTACCACAAGTATTTAGGAGTTAAAAATAACCTTGCAAAATGAAGCACTCCTGCAGTATGCAAAACATTACTAGAGTAACCCCTGCGGCAAGGATGCTTCCGGGGAAAGTCTCACCACAGGCAAAAACAATTCAAAGAAACAAAACAAACAAAACAAACAAAACAAACAAAACAAACAAAACAAACAAAACAAACAAAACAAACAAAACAAACAAAACAGGAGAGGTCAAAATACATCCCAAGGAATGTTTCACCCAGGTTTGTCCATAAGCCAAAATATCAACATCTGTCACCACTAACAGCTGTTTGGCTCACCTGTAAAGTTTGAAAACACATTGGTTTTACATTTGAAGTCTTTGAGGCTACAGCAAAGGGAATCCCCTCCGCACAGGGGCTGCCTGTGCTTGCAGGCAGCTGCTGGTGCCCACAGGCCTGGGGAAGGGCCCAGCCCATAGCTGTCTGAGAAGGGGCACTACACCTGCACCATGCACCTCAGGGAAACTCCCCACACCACCGATTTGCCCAGAAACAGGCATTTGCCAAGTAACTCACCTTAGTCACAGAAACCTGACCTCTAGTGCCATGTAATCTGAAGAGGTGGGTTTCCCAGAAGGGGACAACCCTGCAGGACACAGCAATGCCCCAGTTGGGAACTGTGCTGGTGGCTCAGCATGACATGTCCCAGAGCACAGGCTGCTGCAACGACACGTGGTTCAGGGAGACTAGAGCCTCCTAAACCAAGCCATACTCCTCTGGTCATTCCCTGCGTGTTTTAAACTCCTACAAGAAAGCCTGAAAAAACAGTGATTGCCTTTTCTCACTGTGTGTATAGAGTAAACAGGATCTCCTGCTTCACCTTCCACAGCTCATAAACCTTGTCAACAGCCTGTTCAAATACCTCTCTGGATTTGCACCTTTAGAGACACGTGGCAAAGGATCCGAGCAGCTTGCCCCAGCAGACATTCTTCAAGTCTGCTTTGCGATGGCGAGCATTACCAGACCATCAGCAGCACACCCATAGATGCTGCACTGCACTGTGCAGACATCCCTCTGCAGCTCACAAAAATCACAGTGGTGCCCTTGTAGGAGAGGTTTGCATCCTGCCATGGCCTTCCTTTGGGTGATTCCTTCTGGTGTCCCAAAACCTCTTGCTATCCAGCCAGTCCTATCAGCAGTGCTCCCAGAGCTCTGCTTCCTCACCCTTTTCTGAACCTCACTGCCACAAATTCTTTGCTCTTATCTTTCAGTATTACTGCCCCACATCAGACAAACTCAGCCACCCAAACATCCACAGCAACCATCCCTGCACTCCCAGCAACTCCCACCTTGGTCTATTCCATTGCAGCTGCACATATAAAGTCAATGCTCTTAATAGTCAAGACCATTTTTTAATGTCCCAGCCATACACAGCACAGTGAGCACCTAGGACTGTGCAGCAACAAAACCCTCCCAGTGCACAGAGCTCCACAAGGATTTAAAGTTCAGAAACTTTCACAGCTCCAGTTATGGAGGCATCAGCTTTGGGTGCAATTTATCCCCACACAAGATTCCTCTCAAGATTCACAACCAAAAGCCACAGCAGTCACAATGTTCTGCTTTCTTCAGCAAGATCTCATTACCCTCTGTTTACCAAGATCGCTTAGAAAGGTGTAGAATTCTGCTCTGATCAGACCTCAGAACTTTAAAGTAGTGTGTCAATGTACCAGCATACAAGGGGAAGACACAAGCAAGAAAACCATGGACCATACAGTCTTCTGTTGACACAACTGATCCTTCACCAGGAGTGAGCAATCAGGAAAGCAGTGAAGGGTTAAATGTCATTACATCTATTCATCTTATTTATGCAGTAGGTGCCCATGAGAAGTCAGTCTTTATCAACACACATCCTGTAACGTTTTGGTTCTCTGTTTCACTTCAAGCACTTAACTACATCTGGGTGAGGACATGCTGCCCACTTCCCAAGCAAGCCAGCTGTACCCTTCACTCGCTCAAACATCAATGAAAAAAGGCTGCTCAATAATATGCATCTGTTTCACGTATGGCTTATACAACTAATTTGAGCATTTTCCATATGTTGCCAAAAAAACTGTGACTGAATGCCACTTGCAAATAAATGGGGAGATTGTCTGGCTTCCACAGAAAAAGGTTTCATCAGACAGCTTGGAGCAACAGCTCCTTTGTTCCCAGGTCTGCCTGGGCTTCCCTAGCCCTTTCAGCAGCCAGACGCTGCTGACTGTCCAAACGCTGCCTCCTCCTGGGATCATGCCACAACAGCACCATGCTTCAGGGACCACAGCGAGGAGACTTTGGAAAAGACCTGCAATGAACACCTCCACATGTGAAAGATCTATCAGGTCATGCAGTGCAACCACCCTCTGCTCCTGGTTCCAGAGAAGGAAGTTACTCACAAGACAGGCATATTTTTTGCTTAGCCCTCATCCAGACATTACTATCAGGCGCCAGGTTGTAGCTGTTATAATTCCTCAAAGCATAAGTGAAGCTCTGGGACTCCACGTAAGCTATAATTTCATGTTTCCACATTTTGCTGTGCCTTCTGAAACTAGCATTCCACTTTTAATGTACCAGTTAAGGCTTCCTGCTCAGTTCCAGCCTGGCAACAGGTCATTTCCCATATTACAGCCAGAGCACATCCAAACTAATGGTCTGTAGCTGAGCAGATGGGAACACTGGGCAGATAGATAAGGCCTCCGCTGAGGGGCACTGCCCTCCGAAAGGTAGATCTGGTCAGGGAAGCAGATGATAAATATCTCTATTTGGAAATGTAGGGGAGGTTATTAGAAGAATGTAAAACTTCAGAGGGGAAAGTATACGGATGCCACTATTTTCCTTGTCAATAACGGCACATTATACTTGCACCACAAGAAAGCGCAGTGCAGGATCTGTGCCTACTGCAACAGGCCTTGCACAGTAAAACCCACCTCATCTCATTAGACAAAGCATGCTGAAGCAGGCACCAAACAGAAGTCCCAAAGAACCATCCACAGATACGTTTCTCAGCCTGTCCCAAAGAAGTGAAGCAATTTTTTTTAGTCACAGAATCCAAGGTAGAGCTGGATGTCCCAGTTCCCCAGCCCAGTGCTGCACCATTAGATATTTCATCTGCTGCTGCCCAGCACCAAGGTGTTGGAGTTATCTTCCCTCCCTCTCTTGAGGCTGAAGAGTTTCAAGTCCTTGTCACTTCACAAGGCAGTCATGCTTACAGAAAGGGCAGCTGGACAAGCAGAAGATGAGGGCATTCACCTCCAGGTTCCCTGGCACACTGGGCTGTTTCCCACTGCCCAAGGCAAGGGGATGCACATCCACCAACGCTATCCTATTCCTGTACCTGTGGCCATCCTGAAGCATCTCCTCCCTCTTTGGGGAAGCTGCCGGGGACCACAGACACAGTTAACTGAAAGTCCGCCTTGAATCTGACGTAGGGTGAAGCACATGAAAAATTACTCATGCAATTGATTCATATGGTTTCCGTCATTTATAAATTCCTACGCAGAAAGGGAAGGCATCGGATTTGCAAGTAACCGATCCAGACAGCTGCAGATTTCCATAGGCACTAAGCGCCTGTAGGCAGAAGCCACTCCTCATGTAATCCCATTAAACAGCTGGAATGAATGAAAATGCTGTGTGATTCAGCATACTACCGACAGCCACTTCTGCCTCCTCCACTGGTAGTGCAGGGTCCCCTCAAGTTCAGCTTCTTCCCATGTGTCCAAATTACAGGAGTTATTTCACGCCCTGAACTCTGTAGGAAGCCTGGAGCACACAGAAGTGTGAACCTATGGTAAGGGAAGGCTGCCCTCGGAGAGTGCTAGGAATGTACCCAGGCTTTCTGTCGCAGTCTGTCTCCTCACAGTAAGATGTAGCTTTTGGGAGATCACTGCAGAACACATAAGCCTTCTCATGAATGGAAATCAGGACACTGGAGATTGGGTATAGAAGGAAAATCAACATATGGCCATCTTCAAAGGCAAGGTGGTGGAATTCATACAAAATATAATTGCTCGGAGACCCAGCCCCAGGCTGGAATCAAAGCCTCTGAAGTCAGGAGGATCTCAGGTGGAAGCTGCTTGCCATTTAAAGGCCCTATGTGGCATTCAGCATTATATCACATCACAGCAGATGTGAAGAGTCCGCATAAAACCACAGCGTTAAGTAATTTGAAGGAGGCATCATTAATCCCTTACCTCCTAGTGAAGGCCAGAAAAAGAGGCCAGCCTAACAGAGCTATGCCCCCTCAGGTAGCAAGACTCACTTAAAGCATCCAGCAGAAGATGATGACACTCAACAAGGCTTATACTTTATGCACAGGCAGATGAGGTCTACCTTCTGCACCTCCACAAACTGCTAAGTCATTCTTAGGGCTTTCCAGTCACATTTGATCACTATTACATAAAATCTACAACTTCACAGAAACTGGAGGGTCTCTCAGCGAAGATTAGCTACAGCCAGTTTGTTCTCAACCAGCTCAGTCCCTGATTCCACTCACTTCCCACAGCTCACCAATACTGTGAGAAGAAAGAAGATGGGAAGGAAGACTGTCCTCCTCAGGACCATGTGGGAACACTGATGCAGAACATCAGCATGCACTCTGCCATGGTACCACTCAGCTGTCTAAAAGACAGACTTTTTTTTTTTTTCATCCTTGCTCAGTGTGCACCTCCCTGGCTCTGCAAGAGAAGAGAAAGGATCCCTGTCATCATCAGTCCCCTTCACCCCACAGCTGGATCTATTCCAGGAGCAGTGCAATGCAGTCATATAATTAGCAACTACCACAATGTATATGTCGGGCTGGATTGAAGGTGCAAAAGCAACTTCAACTTTGACAACAACTTCTTCCCCTGACAAGCTGTTTGTGCTCTCTGTATAGCAAACAGTCTTGTGTCAGGAGCATGCCTGTCTTTGAAGTGGGAGATTGCAGTCTGACAAAAGCAGGGAGCAGAGGGGAGAGGGGACAGCGCTGCTTTGGGGCAGTTGCCAGGACTTAACGGTGCCAGTGAGGCCTCCCTGCATTTGCCTTGCTCTGAGGCAGTCAAGCCCTTTTTTGGCTCAGGCTCTGAAAACACTTCCAAGCTCCAGGCAGACCAATGTCAAGATAAACTCCAGCCCAAAGAACTGCAAACTAGAAACTGGTTCCAGTTTTCCCCAGCAGTAAGCCAGGCCTTGCCATGAGCACCTCCAGGTACGGGTCGGAGCAGGGTCACCAGCACTGCTGGAAAAAGGAAGGTGACAGAAATGGGAAGTGGCTCATTAATTGCAGAAGGACACGTGCTGAGTCAGAAAGAAGACTCAGTGCCCAGGCATTCGCTCCAGTGTCTGCTGGTTGTCAACACCTGCTCCTCCAGAAGATGCCACAGACAGGGGATTAGCTCAGCAGGAGAGCCTGAGGGAGCTATAGCAAACCCCTCCCTCTCACACCATTAGCAGAAAGGATG
>NW_010099653.1:0-772 GCF_000699245.1 Pterocles gutturalis | reverse complement strand
GGCCATCGCCCGCCCCGAGCTTCCCCCGCCCCGCTCCCTCGCCACTTGCGGCTCTCCCAGGGGCGGCACTTTTTGGAGATGCTGCGAGCTAAAATAAGATCTGTCGTTGCGATGCAGTCCCGCTGAATTATCACTTTTTTTTTTTTTTTCCCCCCTTGAAAGGACTTAGGACAATCGGCCGCTGCTTTGAAGGAAATAAGCGATACCATTCAGAGCTACTGTAGTGTAATGTATTCGCTAGGGCAGCAGAAAAATCTTTTATGAAAAATAGTTACAGGTCCTAGAACTCCACCATATGTGACGACAAAAGCGATTGCGTTAGCAGAAGGGGTTTAGCCAGTTTTACCTATATGAAGTTTTAGTGGCTCCAGGCTTTTGGGACGCCTTTGTGGAGACTGGCCGGGATCCTCAGAGCTGGCTAATTTGTAAGGCACTTGGAGGACTTAGTAGAAGGGGAAGGGATTCCCCTCTTGTATCTCCCATCACCTGGAAGTTTTCATTACACAGCTAACACAGCTGTTCCTTTGCTGACTGCCTGTGATTTAACGCAATAAAGATTTTGTTGTGCACAGATACACTTTTTTTGGAAGAAAACAGGAAAAATATATGAAGTGGGAAGACGATAAAACCTAACCCCGAGCAAAATCCTTCTCTTTTTTTCACAGAAACTTATTTTCCAGACCGGTTTTGTTTTTTTTCTTTTTTAGTGATTTACACATGGTGCTTGCACTAAGATATGCAAGTTTCTCTTAAATTTAAAAGTTACCCATCT
>NW_010099652.1:27925-37145 GCF_000699245.1 Pterocles gutturalis | reverse complement strand
AGCCTCATCCAGCCTGGCCTTGAATATGTGACACTCAGTGTAACAGCAGGGGCATCAGTGAAATGGGTGGTATGGCTGTATCTTTATTTTAGGGAGCAACTCAAGGGAGTTCTGTTTGGTCCATGGATCTTCTACCAAACCTGGCCTTGCTCATGCTCGAAGAATTGTGTAAATGCTGTCAGGGTTACCCCTAGCCCTTCATTGCTGTTTTTGTGCTAGATCATCATTTTGGGGGTAGGTGGGTTGTTAGTGCAGAGGTATTTGCTTGCTAATGAGGCCAAAGCTGTGGGCAAGAGTGACTTTTTAGTTTGCTTGTTTAATGTCTCTGCTGTCAGAAGACTGATCTTGAAGACACACCTGGGGCCTGTAGACTTTTATCATCTGGACTGCTGGGTGGACTTTAAACACCTAGTGTTTAATGTAAAGATGGGGAGATGGCAAAATGTTTTTAGCAAGGGCTTTTCTAGATGGATATACAGTATGACAGGAGTTGATGTAGAATCTAGGGGACATGCTGAAGGGTGGTCTTTATTTTGAGAGGAGGATGATCATCAAAATGATGAATGATCATTGTTATTGTGGTATTTTGTTTCTGATAACAGTTTTAACTATAAAAAAGAAAAGAAAAGATTGTGTTCTGGTTAAGAAACTTCAGTGTTCAGAGCTGTGGAAGGCATACTAAATTCCTCTGAATTCAATAAATTAAGAAACAAACCTCTACCCCTGAACTTCAACCCCAAATTAACCTTAAAATAATCATATGTTCTAAGAGGATTGATGGCTTCAGCACACGGAGAACAATGTGGTATTGAAACATTATGTTTAAAAAGACTAAGTACAAACTGAATCTTAATTTCTGATTGATTTAGGAAGTGGAATACAGGGTGTTTATTTGGTTTTATGATGTTGATCTCCATGTTTTGTGTGAGATCTTTTCATATTGCTTCTGGAGCATGACAAACTTTCAGTGGCATATAACCTACAGTAGGTCTTTGACCTGTAGTAGGAAATACTGGAGAGTTCCCCAGGCACTGCTTTTCTTACCTTTGCTGTTTGTAACTCTCAAAGAATCTTACACAAGTTATGTAGTGATACTGAAGATGTATTGTGCTGTAAAATACACAACTGTATTGTTAATGTCATCTTCTACAACTGCGTGCAGGAGAGCTACAATGAGAAACAGTAGATTCCCAAAGAGAAAAAAATCTAATCATTAATGTGGACTTGATTTATTCAGCTTTAGGACAGCTCACTCTGCTTAATGTTTGGATAATGGTGAGCAACCTGTTTTGTCCTGCACTGTAGACTGTTATTTAAAAGGAATCTTAGAATAGGACTAACACTGACATAACAAAAAAGCACAAATACCTGTTTCTGAAGAGCCTTTGGGTTTGTATTCCTTCCTTTCTTCTGTTTTGTCCGTTTGGGTCAAGGTGTTCCAAGTGAAAATGCAAGAATGAGGCCAGAACCCAGGTGAAACCTCTGACTGTAAGGACTTATTCAGATTCCAAATTAAGCATAATATTGCTTGCCTGCAAGTTTTGTTTGAGGAAAAAAAGTTATGGAAGAATTTGCTTAATACGTGCATCTATACACGGACATCTAAGGACACTCTAGTTCATGCAGATGATAAATAACCTGCAAAATCTTCATTAAGGTAAAGCTATTCTTTCCAGAACCAATCATTTTGCTGGTAACAAATTATTTTAGCTGTATGTGGAGCTAAACGTTGCACAAACTTCATTAATGGGTCTGAGCGATAACTAATGAGAACTGCATTTTAAAGACATACTCATATCTGCTGTTCTCATCCTGCTGATCTTAAGAGCTTCTCCTGTGGACGTAGATGTCTGCTGGTGTTATGGGAGCTTAGAGAGAAGCTTTGCAGTAGCTTGAACGTAAAATTCATAAAAACAACCTGAGGCACAATTCTCATCTCCCTGCAAGGCCACAGTAGAATTGACTTCTCATTGATAGTGGTGATATATAAAGGCATTTTTATCACTGGAGGATGGAGTTCATACAATTTAAGACATTGATCTCTCTTCTGTCCTTTTTACATCTGTCAAAATTGTAAATATACTGGAGTAGTAACACAAGGATTCTCAGTCCTTGGGCTCTCTTCATCAGGGACCAAAAGGCTGCTGTTTAATTTCACCAGAAGTCAATGCCTTTGGCTTGGACTGTAGAATAGAGGACGGGAGCACTGAAGGCATCAAATGGCCCAGGAGAGGACAGTAAATAGTAGCTGGACTGTATTGCAATTGTTCCTTTATTTTGCCATGAGGATTTTATATTAGGAAAGACTTGTAGGGTTGGAAATAAGGAAACCACTAAAGAGATTTCTATGTATACATCTACTGTTTCATTGGCTGTCTATGGAAGAAGTAAAAATTAGTTTCTATCCTGCACATGTAGTGTCTTGATAAAATTTACATATACTACTGTATGTTTGGCCTTCTGAACAGTTAAGTTCTTAATCCTTTGATGGCTTTGATATTGTGTGTAAATTAATTCATCTTTAGTTTTCCTTTTAGCCTGACAAAGATCATGGAAGAAATTCTCCAGTCTTGATTGGAGACCTATTGCATTAACACAAAGGCAAAACAGCAATCACAGTACTCCACCCTGCTCTGTAGAGCTGCTAACAGAATTAACATGCCTTGCATGTTTTTTATCCATTGGTATGTCATCCTTGGTGAAAGGTGTGTGACAAACATGTACTTTGCTTAGAGTGCTCTAATAGGCTCCTCTTGCAATAAAAATGGCATTTCAGACTGAAAATATAGCTTTAATTGTCACGTTCTTTGAGAAAAAGGAGTTTGCATGAGCTGCCTGGAGCTCTGAAATCCCTTTTTGTGTATACATATGATATGTATGTGATATTATGCTTATCTGGTAATATGCACTGCATTGGAGAGGTTTTTGATTTCACTGATGGCAGTTACTGCATTAAGTTATTTCTAGTTTGCATAAACACGGTTTAAATCGGACTCAGGAGTAGTATGCATAGGTGACATGAAATGTCACCGCAGGCCAGATGTTTGACTGCTGTGTAATGACATTGACCCTTCTGAAGGCAATGAAATAATTCCAGTTTATGCAACTTAAGTATTGAGCTGCAAGCTTTTGCTTGCAGTAAAACACATAGTCACTCCCCTGCCTGAGTACAAGTAACCACCAGACATCATCCTCACCGTTGTTTTAATGGGTATCCCAGGCTGTTTGTACACTTAATTTCTTTGTTTTTCTCTCTTAGTGTTGGAGCACTGGTGGGCCTGTCGATAGCAGCAGTGGTCCTCTTTGCTTTTATCATCACTGTGTGTGTTCTCTGTTATTTGTTTATCAGCACAAAGCCACGCAGCAAAATGGATACTGGCTTAAGCTTACAGATGGCAGGTAAGACCAGTTGTTATTGACATGCATTATATCCTGCAGAGGAAAAGCCTTATTCTGTCTTTAAATGGATGTGTGTTTTCTTTCTGATGGCAACTTCAAGATACAGTCAAGCTATCCTACTGTTTTATCTTCTGAATGAAATCTGTACCAAACTCAAATGAAAAAATTTAACACAAGCTCAGTGTATTTATTTAGAATTAGGAAGAGTGTAAAACTTCACAATACTGAGTAAGAGTGCAACAAATAAGTTGATTTATCAGGAAGAGGCTTAATGAGTTAGTTGCTCTGGATTTCCTGTCAAAAGTACATAAACATGTAGTAGTGATTTCATTCTAGGAATAAGAATCTCAAAAGATAATTTAAAGTATGTTTTCTTGTGACAGGGAGAGATAATTTTTTTTTTTCTTTCTTCCTGACATAGGATCCAGTCTTTGAAATCTAGGACTCCCTGCTTCAGTCCCAGCAGTCCATACTTTTGTGCCCAAACTGTCAGTGGATGCCTGCAGGAACAGTAATTGTAGCCAGCACTAGCCCACTGGTGTGGGAAAACCTGTTGCTTGTGCTACATTTCACTCCATTTGTGAAATCTGACTGCAAGTTTTGGTGGCAGGATGGGATGGAATGTGATAAGTTTTGCCCTTTGTCTTGGACTTCCTAAATGTTTAAATGTGGCTTCAGTAGTTCAACCAGTAAAATTGTAGGAAGTAAAGGGAATGTTGTACTTATCTAGGCCTTGGAAGTTGAACAAGTTGAAAAAAGAGAATAATTCTTGGAAAAAAGTCTCCTCACCTCAAATTCTTTTTTTTTTACTAGTTTTTAAAATGCTTCATGGCAGTAAATGACCAATGAGTTACTGTAATTATAGCCTAATATAGCCTATTACACAGCAGTAAGCTCCCTCCTGAGTGTCTAGTTAACACAGTCCACTTCATAACAAACTTACTATGTCTTGTTTTGTTCTCCAGAGAATGCAGGCTTTGGTCTAAAAGTGGTTTATAAGGCCATGAGGAAATGCAAAGTCTCCCTGTGGAGCTATATAAGCTGAGCAAGATTCTGATGTGAAAGTCACGCAGTCAGCAAACTGCTACTAATCTGCAAATTGAAAATTTCACATCTGTCCTGGAGAGAGTGTGGAATAAGAACTGCTACCTAGGATGGTCTAAATAAACTCTTGGGTGGGATGAACAAAATGCCTAGTGATCTTTTACAGGATGTTTGTGTTCTAATCATAAACTGGCATTATGCTTTTGAACATGTTGCTGTTTAACTTCTTCCCTCAGATTTTCCTGCAGTGGCATCAGCTCTTAATGCGCTGCCAGGACAGCAGTGCTGTTTTTCTCATGCTGGGTATTTTTGTGCCAGAAATGTTTGGCATATGGGGAGCTGGGATGGAGGCAGGTGCTATTGTGCTGCTGCTGCTGGGTGATTCCATCTTTCTCTACAGACTTGAACCGTGCTGCGAAAGCACATCCTGCTTTGGCATTAGAGGTTGTTCCTCTCTTCCTGTCACGAGGTGAACAGCATCCCATGCCCCAGCGTTCACATAGGCATCCTGTCTCTCATGATTCCAGGTGTTAGGACTCCAAGAAGCTGAGATATCTTTGCTTTTTCGTAACCATCTTCTGTGGTGTTTTGAGCTTTACTCAGACTGTTTTGCTTTGTATTTAAACACTGTTTTGACTTTGCTCTCATCCTGTGTTTTTCACTTTCATTATTCTGCTTCTTTGGCTGCTCTGAATGACAATTATTTCACATCTAAATTCTGGTAGCTTTAGCTGTTCATGAGGTGGACTGCCAGAAATTGAAAGCCAGTTGCTTTGCCAAGGTTGAGAGATCTTTGAAAATGTTGAAGGATTTCACTGACAAGCCTGAGTGCTTATCTTTGTCATACTTGGGTTTCTTTTGCATGAAAGTAATGCAAAGTCTGAGTGTCTTATGAGATGTCTGGTTAGCTGTTTTCAGGCCTGAGGAACAATAAAAGCAGCTTCTCTCCTGCTCTTTCAGTTCTTCTGAGATTTGAGCATAATTGTATATAGGCAATAAAAATGAATTTAAAAGTTCTTAGAAGCTTTAGAAAATTTTAGTCCTGAGGACTGAGTTTTAACTGTGTAATAATCTGAGCCCTGATTTTTCTGAAATATTTTTTTTGCATGAAATATTTTTAATACTTTGTGTGTCACTCTGGACATTAATGTCCGGTGGAATTTTGAAAGGACATCACTAACCAGAAGACCTTTGTCCTTTTGCTTATGATACTTCTAAAAATATAGCTCTAAGACTAGCTTGACATGGGAATTCTGTGGTACAGAGAATTGAGCCATGCTTTTTGAGATGAAGGTGAACATTCAAATCATTGGAGCATGCTTTTTCTTAGCATAGTGTACTTGCTTTTTAATCATACAAGTTGCTCAGCTCTTTCTGAGAGAAAGGAGTTGCTCAGCTCTTTCTGAGAGAAAGGATTTTTAATTGAACTCATTGTAGGTGTTTCTGTTTCTCCCATTTGAAGGCTGGAGAATTGTAAAAGTCTTTCTTGGTAAACAAAAGCCCCAAAGAAATGCAAGCCCTGAGAAGACAAATGTTATGGATTTTCCCAAGGTGAAAAGGAATTTGGTCATATGCTTTGTTCTCAGTCTAACCATAAACCTTTTGCACAAAGAGAAGTTTTATCTCCTTCAAAATGTGGGGAACTAGGGAATGATGATTGCAAGTGTTTTGTTAAGGCTGAGTGAACAATACTGGAGTGCCTAGGGAAGATGAGGAAGACTGAGTAACAATTGTGTAAGTGTCAGGAGAGGGGGAGTGGTAAACAGGCAGAAAAGGAGGAATCTTGAGGCACGTATGCTGCTCAGCTGCAGGAGAAGGTCCACATACGCTTCCCTTGAGCAGTCAGCTGGTGGGAGAGGAGTAACCATCTGTGCTGGCCCCTTAGAATGGGTTTTGCTATCAGAGGTGACAAGGTAGATAGAGGCTCTGCACCTTGGTAACTCAGTTTGTGAGCACATTTTCTGAGTTGCCCCTGTATTTCTGCCAGCGTTAGGCTGGGAAGACCTTTGGCATGAGGTGTCTTACACCATTGCAAAGTGAGAACAGCAAATTACATGTTGTGATGATAACTTTTTCCTTTGAAACTTATCACAGGAAGACCTCTGTAATGCATTCAGAGTCAGACAGCAGGGACCTGTGGGTTGGAGTGTGAAAAGAACTGTGGCCTTGTAAATTGCTTATAAGTGCTGGGAAAAATGTGCTTCAATAGAAGAGATTAATTCTTTGTTCTTACAAAGCAGTGACATCATAGTATGCAAAAGTTCATGGTTTCATTTCATAAGGGTAAACTCAGATCGAAAAATAACTAGATGACCTTACTGTCACTATTTATCTCCTTAATTAAAGATTCCTCATGGGCCCCTATTCAAATATATGAAACATTCAGATATTTTGATGAAAAAGCACAGAACTCTCACACTTTCTCCTCCTTACCTCAGTAGAATTATCTGACTCTATTGGTTCTAAAACCACGTAGCTGATGTCTGAATTCAGAGACACTGTGCTTGGTTTCTGGAGTATGCATTGATAGCTTTGCTCTCCAGGTTTCGCAATGATACTCTCTGTATGGTCTTTCTGCAACTGGCCTTAAATTTTCCCCAGTTAGGCTACTTTTCTCTTTGCCAGCCATCGGTCTTGGGTATCTGTATATGGGAAAAATAATCCAATTGGGGTCAACTATTTAAAAAAAGCTTGGTGTTTTTTTTTTTTATTTATTTAGGAAATGAAGAAATTGCCTATTTTGGAGCTGGGAATTCAAATTTACTGGAAGCATTAACTCAAAGTTACATCATTAGGAAAGAGTAAATTTGGAAATGTTTAAAATTGGACTCCTTAGCTTTTAAATTTCCCAGACTTCCTTGTAGCAGTGAGTTTTTTGCAGCTCATTAAGAGTCAGGGGTTTTTTTATTGCAAAAATACCCATAGAAACTGTAAGCTGGTTTAGATATGAAATCTAGACAGGCTTCAAAACCATGGTCCCTTCCTCTGTAACTGTTAGGGTTTTTTAAGTTTTTGGGTTTGGTTTTTTTATCACAGCTGAAATAACTCACAGAAAAGACTTGGTTTCAATTAAGATCTTGGCAGAGTATCTCTTTTCTCCCTTCCTGCAGTGACCCACTGCAGACTGCTTTTGCTTTTGATATTCTGATCAGTTGGGCACACTCAAGTTGTCTGCACTGAATCTAAAGATTCCAGCTCTTCTGCTCCAAGCAGGTCTCCGTGTCAGTTATCCGGTGGAATTTTAATGAACTACTATGTATTTTAACCTATGAAGTTGTGCTCTGAAAAAAAAAATATTCAAATATTACTAAGCTTCAAAACCAAGCACTCAAAAGATGGGAGATGCCAGAACTCAAGATTTTCTGGGCAACTGGTGAAATGCCTAACTAAAAATTACTTTATTTGTTCCTGTCATCCCATCAATCTTTCTGAGAAACAAGGGTGACACTTCTTTCATGCCAAGAAGTATTGTGAGCCTCCCCTCACACAGCTCTTGAGGATCACTGGATGGAAGGTGCAGTGAAGGCAGTAGTGACTGATCATGTTTGGAGAGGGTTGAAAGTTTGAGATTTCTGATCTGTTTTCTTGAATATGGGAATTTTTTATGCCATTTCTTTTAGGAGACACTCTTAATTTCCTGCTGTAACTCCTACTTATACCACAGTGCTGCTGCCTTAAACTGTTCTTCATCTTGATGTTTTTTCCTCTTTAACTAAAGTTAATTGCAGTCTCCCATAGGCTCAGGAATGGAAAGTGGAATGGCTCTGGTCTGTCCCACCCTCTAAAGATTGTAGAGGAAGATTGCAGGAAGTGTGGTTTGTCTAGTGCACTGAGCACATCTAGGTATTACTACTTGGAACTAAAGGA
This sequence comes from Pterocles gutturalis, assembly GCF_000699245.1. NCBI lineage: Eukaryota > Metazoa > Chordata > Aves > Pterocliformes > Pteroclidae > Pterocles > Pterocles gutturalis. The sequence continues at coordinate 28,835 of NW_010099652.1, read as the reverse complement.
AGAATACTGTTAATTTTACTAAAAATGCTTTTGTTTTACAGACAGCGAGACTAGGAGGAGTTCGATATGCTAAAAAACAGAGGCACTGGATGGATTCTAGCAATGCCATAATGAAAATAGGTACAGTGAGAATGTTTCTTTTCATCTTAATCTATTGTATTTGTATACCCTCTTCTCTCTTTTATGTGTGGTGATGCAGATATGATAAGCGTTTTTCAAAATGCCATGATTCCGTATGTGGGTTTTTTAGCTCTGGAAAGCACTAGCAAACTGTTCGTTTGCATTATTTATACGTTGCCCTGATGATGCCCTTGCACAGGGAAGTATCTGCAGAGACTTAAACAGTATCCTTCCACAGAGAAATTTCTTCTTGATTTACTTGTACATGAATGTTCTTTCATGGTTGTGTGCTAGAGAAGATTACAGTCCCCTTATGCTGTCTTTGTCCTTTCCCTGATGCTGTCCAGGATGCACCAGAGCTTACTAAGGAGGCAGCTATTGTAACTTATCATTGAAAAGAATTTTTTTAGCAATGAACTGCTAGAAAGGTTCCTGTGTGACAAAGGGTAAGAGCAGTGAAGTATCTGGTGCGTAGTTTAGTCATATTCTGCTTCTTGGGGATGCTACCTATGAGTGCAGAGTCAAGTCTGATAAAGAACCAAACAGGGCTATCTTGCAGAAAATAGAAGTTTCGTGTGTTGACTTGATTTTTGTGCTGAAATAATGTTTAAAGTCAAACTGCCTATGGCACAGACCATGCAAAATAGTGTTTAAAATGCATGCCAGTACAGATGAATTGTACTTCGGACTTAAGAGGATTTTATGAATAATGTAGAAGCCTTCAAATGGCATGAAACATGCATTTTTACTTTCTGGGGGGGGGGGGGAACTAATGGCAAAAAACCCCAAA